>NW_002987039.1:10678-11787 GCF_000006295.1 Pediculus humanus corporis
TTTTTTTTTACACAAATTTATTTATTACTTTTTATATATCTGCCCATTTTAAATAGTTTTTGTTTTTTTGCTGACTAGTTTTTCTTTTTTCCCAACAGGAATTTGTTTTGTTTTGGAAAAAAAAAAAAATAGAAATTTCTTTTAAAAATAAGTGATGAGGTTTTTTTTTGGGGGGTGTGGAGGGTAAGGGAGTAAAAAGAGGAGGGAGGAGGGGGCGTATCCGAAGTAAAAAATTTGTCGAGACGATAAGTTTATTTTGAATTTACGGGGAGAGAAAAACCAAAAAAAAAAAAAAAATAGCGAAAATCAACGAGAAAAAAAAATAAAAACAGGGAAAAAGGTTAAAAAAAAAATCGAATTTAAAAAAAAAAGTACAAAACAACCGACAACCGACAACCGTTTGTTTGATTAAGTGTTTTTGGTAAAAAAAAAAAAAATTTAACCGGAAGGCAAATAAATAATTTAAATAAGAAAAATCTTTTTTTGTTGTTGTTGAACTTTAACCCTTTTTATTCCCAACTTTTCTTTGTACCTTCTACTCCCCACCCCCACACAGCAACCGCAGCATCTTTCCCCCTACCTTCCTTTTCGCCCCCCTCGTAAAAAAAAGAAAATTTTTTAAATTATTTTTAATTATGAAAAATGATTTTTTGCTTGCTTGTTTGTTTGTTTGGTTGTTTGTTTGTTTGTCCCTACCTGACATTTTTCTTCTTTATCTTTATATATTTTTTTTTTGTTCCAACCGAGTCATTCTTTCCAGTCAGTCAGTCATTCAGTCATTCATTCATTCTTCTTATATTTGTCGTAACAATGAAAAAAAAATATAAATTTTTCTTTTCTTTTTTCTTTTCTCTTCTCTTCCTTTTATTCTCTCTCTCTTCCTCTCTCTCTCTCCCTCCCTCTCTCTCTGTCTCTCTCTCTCTCTGTCTCTCTCTTTCTCTCTCTCTCGCAATTAATCATTATTTTTCTTTGTATATATTTTCTTTTCTTTTCCGTTTTTACTGTCAAACCAAATATTAACAACAAATTTTAAATTACATTCGCTAAAGCAAAATTTATTTTTATTTTTATTTTTATTTTTACTCTCAAAACAACAACAACAATAATAA
>NW_002987039.1:12123-23074 GCF_000006295.1 Pediculus humanus corporis
AAAAAAATTCAAAGTCACAAAAATAATAATAATAATAATAAGTAATTTACCGCCATTTTAATTTTTTTAATTATAAGTTATTACTTACACACACACACACACACAATAATAACAAAATATTATTATTAACGTTTAAAAAAAAAAAAAAGGAAATAATCAAAGCGTAACCGAAAAATTTCCAGTTTGCCGCCATCTGTCAAATATTTTCCAGCTGTCGTTAAAATAAATAAATTAATCAACCGACACAAAAAAAAAAAAAATTTAATAATTAATTATTAAAATTATTTTTTTATTTTGTTCTGCCTTCATTTTTTAAATTACTTACTTACTTACTTACCACTTTATCATTTAAATTAATTATGTGACACGGAAGTAAAACGTCTCTTCCGGCTATTCCCACGACTATTGTATCAGTGTCCTTGAATTCTGGATTTCTTATCATTTGTAAACGTTCTTTTATTTTATTTTCCTTCCTATATTTATTATCGTGTCCTCAAATAAAAAAAATTAATTTATTATTATTATTATTAAGTATATAAAAACCTATAGAAATCTTACGCATATTAATTTATTTTATTATTATTATTATTATTATTATTATAAATAAATAAATTAAAAGTGTAATTTTTATTTTTTTACTCCGTCGGTTAGAAAAAAAAAATTTTTTTTTACCCCGAAGGAAATTTTTTTTTTTTTTTTTTTTTTTTCCTGTTGGGAAACCTGATTTTCTCTTAAAAGAAAATTTTTTTTATTAAAAAAAAAAAACAATTTTAAAGAGAGAGAAAGAGAGGAAAAAATATATATATAAAATATAAAATTCAAATCTTTTAACACGTTGACGTATAAAATGATCGTGCTCAAGCATATTCATTAGCAAAATGAAAATTTGATTAAAAGTCTGGGTATATATAAAAAAAAAATTTTCTTTTCTGATTCCACGTCTCCCACTCTCTCTCTCTCTCTCTCTGTTTTTTCATTATAAAAAAAAAAGTTTTTAAAATCCTTTTTTTTTTTTTTACGAAAAAAAAATTTTTTAAATTTACATTGAATAAAAAATTTCGTGTAATAATTAATTAAAAATAATAATAATAATAATTACGTTAAAACCCAATGATTATTTTTTTTTTTATTAGTTTTTTTTTTTTTTAAAGCAGAAGACAAAAAAAAATTTTTTTTTTTTTAAAAAACAAAAACAACCGGATAAAAAAAAAAAAGTTATTAAAGTAATAAATTATATTTTACACAATCTATTAAAATGTTTTTTAAAAAAAAATTTTATCCCGAAATTTTATTGGATAAGGGAAAGAAAATTTTTTTTTTTTCAAAACCTTTTTAAACCTTTTTTAAACCTTTTTCGATTCCTTTTTTTTATATATATATAAAATTATCGTTTCGGTAAAAAAAAAAAAAAAAAAAAAAAACCAAAGAAAAAAGAAAAGTATGAAAGAATTCTGTGTGTGCGAAAAAAACAATAAGAGAATAATATCATTTTAAAAACTATATAAATACAACCTCGATATAATAATAATAATAATAATAATAATAATAATAATAATAATGATGATGATAATAATATTAAAAATCGTATCGTTTGTGGAAAAGAACATAAATGTTTATTATGTAAATATAAAACACATTTAGATATGAAATTGAAAAATAACATAAAAACCATTAGGTAGAAAAGAATATGTTTTCAGAAAAAAGAAAAAAACGAGGTTCAAAGCGTATTTATACTAAATATAGTTTTCATACGTGAAAGAGAGAGAGAGAGAGAGAGAGAGACAGAGAGATGGAACATGTAAAAAAAAAAAGAATTTCATTTTAATAACAATGCGTTTTTTAATAATATGTACATAAATTTATGTGCGCGTTTATGTGCTTATACGCGCGCGCGTATAAGTTTAATTAAATTTATAAATATAAATCCGGTCGCAAAAGTATAAATACTATTTAATAATAATAATAATAATAATAATAATAATAATAATAATAATAATGATGATGATAAAAAACGTTTTTAAAAAAAAATTTTTTTAATTTACTTTTTTTTTTTTTAATGCGGGAAGGGAAGGGAGGAAAAACGTTAAGAAATATTAAAATAAATATAATGATGATTATATATATATACATAAATTAAAACCTGTAGCTGGGAGAAAAAAAAAATAATAATAATAATAAAGGGGATAAGAGGGAAGGGAGGAGGAGGAGGAGTAGAAGAAGAAGAAAAGTAACAAAAAGTTAAATAAATAAACCTTTTATGTTATGACGCTTCAGCAGAGAACCTTTCATTTCCTTTGATTCTAAACAGGATTCCTATTTTCTCTCTCTCTCTATCTTCTTCCTTTAACTTTTTGAGTTTAGAGTGTTCTAGATAATGAACTTTCCTCTTTCCTTTATTTCTTCTTTATACGTTCAACCAAATTTTAAAATTTATTTCTCAAGCCTTTTCTTTTTCTCTCTCTCTCTCTCTTAATTTTTTGTGTGTGTGTTATTTGTCTTGTGTTATATAACGAGTGACTTGTCCGGAACGTTTTCGGTAACTATGTGAAATTTTTTGAATTAATTTAATTTTTTTTGCGTATATGAAAGGCTAATGAAATGCAAGAATAAAATTATAAAAATAACATGGCGAAGAGAGAGAGAAAGAAGAGAGGAGAAGAGAGAGAGAAATGAATAAAAATTTTAAACTTAGTTGGAAATGTGTAATATATAATATTAAATCTAATAACGGTAGAATATTATTGCCAACAATAAAAAAAAAAAAGTTTTGAGTCGTTTTTATAGAAATAACATATGTTGTCGTCACACTCAGTATATTTTTTCAATATTTACCCTTCCCCCTCCCCTTCCTCCCCCTCCCCATTCTTACATAAGTTTATATATATTTTTTTCATAATAACTTTAAAAAACATGTCGTCGTCGTCATTGTAGTCGGACTTCTATTTTTATTTATTTATTTTTTTTTTGCATGAGTTTTATAATAATAAAATATATTTCATATACGATCATCTTATAATTTCCATTATTATCATCATTATCATCATTATTATTATTATTAAATTTAATTAACGGTAAAAGAAAAATATTTAAAAAAAAAATTTTAATTATTAAATCACGTGTATTGTAATTTTCAGGTGTGTGTGTGTGTGTGGGGGGGTACGTGAGCGTGTGACAAATAAAAATCGAATAATTTTCTTAAATAAAAATTTTAAATATGGCGGCCATTTTTTTATTAATATAAATAAAATCTTGAGCTTCGATGATGTAACGAAAAAAATTTAATAATAAAAAAAATAAAAAAAATTCAATTATTAAACTTTGGAATCCGTTAAAGAATTTTTTTTCGCTTTGAGTTAAAAAAAAAAATTTTATTTCGATAATAATAATAATAATAATAATAATAATAATAATAATAATATATATTATAAATTATACCGTAAGTGATGATTCAATGAATTATTTAAAAGGAAAAAAAAAAGGAAATTTATTATAATATTATATATAAATTTTCCATATTTATTATATTAAAAAAAAAAAAAACAAATTAGGTAAAAAAGAAATGAAATTTTATTATTATTATTATTATTATTTCCAGTCGTGCGAAAAGAGGGAAGAAGAAGAAGGAAAAAAAAAGAAAAATTATGGCGGCGGTGGATGTATAATAATAATAATAATAATAATAATAAAAAGAAAGAAAAATTTATATTTTTTTTCCTTTAGCAAGTATTTAAATTGTTTTTAGCGGTTAAAAAAAAAAGCAAATTTGTAGGTACTCGGGGAAAAATAATAATAATAATAATAATAACAACAAATTCAAAGTAAATTAGACGAAATAAATAAAACGAAAGGATAGAAAGAGATAGAAAATCCTCTCCGTTTAAAAAAAAATGCCAATATTACAATAATTTAAAAAAAAAAAAAAGAAGGATAAAGGAAACCACAGCCGACGCCATAATTTTCCTCGATATCATTGTTTTTTTAATGTTGTAGTAATAAATAATTCCATTTTTATTTTTATTTTTAAACTCATACTATTTCTTATTATTGACTTTCTCTCTCTCTCCCCACCCTATCCCCTCCCCTTTCCCCCACCCTCCCTCTCTCTCACTTAATTTCTTCTGTTTTTTATAATATCTTTTTTTTCTCTAATTAATTTATTTCGTTTTCCATCTTAATAAATAAAAATAATAAAAATTCAAGGGATTTAAAATTTTTTTTTCTTTCGACTAATTGGTAAGGGGTTAAAGGTGAAAAAGTTAGGGAGGAACTAAGGGACGAGAAATGGGGAGGCGGGGAGGGAAAAGAGGGAAAGAAACAATAAGGATTTTCTTTCGTTTTTCGTTTCTTGTTTTTCGTTCGATTCGATTATTTATTAAACTATTGTAAAAAAATAAAATAATTTTAATTTCAGAATAATAATAATGATAATAATAATAATAATGTTTCTTTGGGTTATCACTTGCAAAAATCCACAGATAGATTTAGTAAAAGTAAAATATCTAATGTCTAAATTAGTTGACGTTCAAAAATTAACGAACCAGAAATAAACTTTTTAGATCAGGAAAAGGAAGTTCTTTTGTTGGATTCACTCAGTGGAGGAGACACATTAAAGAGAGAGAGAAGGAGGGGGGAGGGGGAGAGAGAAAGAAACGTCGGTAATTTGTCAAAAAAGGCTTTTAAGTCCGATTGAAAATCGATTCTAATAAAATAAGAAAAAATTTAAGAAAAGGATATTTTAATTTGAAAATTTATAAAAATAATAATAAAATACTTCCGAAAGTACTCTCCCCTCCCCCCTACTTCCCACCCACTCATCCACGTGATCTTTATCAGAACGACAACAAAAACAAAAAAAATTTTTTTTTTATTTAATTTTTCAATTACACAAAAGATTTTTTTTTTTTAACGAAAAAAAAAAAAAAAAGTCAAATTCCGATCCTGTTATAAAACAATTGCCAACAATTTTTGCTTACCTTTTGTTAGAAAGAGAGAAAGAAAAAAAAAAACAAAGAACTTTTGCCAAAATTGACGCGGTTTAAAAAAAAAAAAAAAACATTTTTTTTAACAAAATCACGAATGAATTGAAAAAAAAATTTTCTTCATCAGCGGAAACGGAAATAAAAAAAAAAATGAAAAAAAAGAGGAAAAATTCTTTTTTTCGAAAAAAATTTTTTTTCCTTTTTTTCCCATTTTTTTAAAAATGAAAACCAGTTAAAAAAAAAAAAAAACTATAAATGATCTTATAGATTATTATTATTAATATTATCATTATTATTATCATTATTATTATTATTATTATTATTAAAAAATAAATAAATAAAACGAGGAGTTTTCTCTCTCCCATCCATCCGTCTTTTAATTTTTATTTCTTCATTTTACAATTATTCAATGTTGTTTCGAATCCCGATTCCTCTTAACTAAATAAATCCCCACGGGAATCAAGTTTAAAGTTTTTTCCCCTACCCCTTTCCCCTCCTTCTCCTACCTCCCCTCTCATCTCCTCAAACCTTTTTAAACGTTAAAAAATTTTTTGATAAAAGAATGAAAAATAATTTTCCTTTTTTTTTTTTTTTTTTTTTTAAAAAAAATAATATCGATCGTTTGTCTAGAAAAAAAAAATGTTCAAATATTTTGATGATAATAATAATAATAATAACAGTAATAATAATAGTAATAATAATAATAATAAATTTAAATTGATTCCATTAAAATCGATTATATTTTACGCATCATTAATTTTATATTTGATTCATAAATTAGAAAGGGAAATTTTCAAATTACACGACTTTATATCCTTTTCTTTCTTTTTTTCCTTTCTCGAAAACTTTCCATGTTGTTCTATAGGTAATTTTTTTTTTTTATTCGCGTGTCACCACTGACGTCACCACCACCGTCACCGCCATCGTGACCAACGGTAATAATAATATCTTGTCATTTTTGTTTTTAATAAAAACTATTGTAGTTTTCGCACAACAATCGTGAGGTTTGTTAAATTTTTTTAAATTTTTCAACAACGCATAAATCTTTCCAAAAAAAAAAAAAAAAAGAAACTTTTCGACATTTTTGATTTCTTGACGTGGCCAATTTTATTCGACCACCAACAAAAAAAAGAGAAAAATGGAAAATGGAAAAACGGGCAACAACAGAAAAAAAAAAAGAAAATTTCCGTTAAGTTTTTGACGAACATTAATTTAAACTTAACTTAATTTGGGACCAAATAATATAAGAGAGAGAGAGAGAGAGAGAGAGAGAGAGATAGAAAAAGGAGCGTAATTAATTGTGTTTAAAAAATGTTTTCAACCCTGAAAATTGCTCGTAATTTTTTTTTTCCTTTTTTTTCCTTTCTTTTCCTTTTTTCCTTTTAATATAAAATTATTACTTTTGTGCATAATGAAGACGTGGTTAATATTACATTAAATTTTTTACATGTTTCGCATCTTTAATAAGATATTTTTAATTTAATACCTATTTTTATATTACGCAATCCATATCCCCCTTCCCCTCCTCCCCCCACATTACATACATACATAAATTTTATTACGTAATATTTTTAACGAAAAAATAATAATAATAATTAAACATTTTATCACCCTCTTTAAAAAAAAATTACATAATAATTTTTAATCGATTACATATTATATTTTTATCGTAAATAAATCCTCGCGTAAAACAAAAGAAAAAAAAACCGATAATAATAATAATGATAATGATAATAATAATATTTTTTATTACTCGCCACCGATCGTTAAAACACAAAAAAAATTTTTTTTTTTTTTTATAACTTTTTATTATTATTACAAATAATAATAATTATTTACGGTCTTTTTTTTTAAATGATTCCGACACCTTTTATTATCACCATCATCATTCACGACATATTTTTTATCATTTCAGCAAAAAATTGATAACCGCAAATAAAAATTATTATTATTATTATAATTTAAACGAGTCTTATCAAAATGAAAAGTATTGAAAATTTTTTTTTAATATAAAAAAATTTAATTAAAATTAAATTAAATTTAAAAAAAAAGAAAGGAAGGGAAGGAAAGGGATTTTTTTTTTTTAGAATTTTACGTAATTTCGAATGTCCCCCCCTCTTTATCCTTCTTTCCCTCCTCTTCTCTATCTCCCAGCCCCCTTTCCCATCCCACCCTCGACTTCGTTGTTCTCACTTTACTTTTTTTTTTACTTTTCACCTGCGACGTAAACATTTATTTTACTGTAACATAAATCATTTTTTTTTTTTTTACTTTTTTTCTACCCCTTTCGATGATTCGAAAATGAACATTTTAAATATTATTAGAATTGTTATTTAATCCTTTATCAACCCTTACAGATTTATATAAAATGGCGTAAATTTTTTTTTGAAAAATCAATGAAAGCAAATTTACCTAATCTCTAATATAAAACGAAATCCTATATAATACATATAATGTATGCAATAATGAATTAATCGGGGGGGGGGGGTAGAAAAGAAATTTTAAATCCGCGTATGTTGAAAAAAATTAAAAATTTCCCGCTACAAGTTTTTTTTTTAAATGCATGAGTAAACGTGCGTGCGTGAGTGTGTGCGTTCGTGCGTGGATACCGGTTGTTTATTTTTAAAAAATTTTATATATAAAAAACTTTATAAGGTTTGCATAATGTTTGTGTTTTTTTTTTGCAGTAAAAAAAAAAAAAAATTATATAAAAGTTAATGGAACGCATTAGAAGGGAGGGGGGGGGAAGTGAGATGACTCAATGGTAGAAAATAAATTGACAGAATTGACAGCCGTAAAACAAATTACTCTTCTTCTTGTTAAATGATCCACGGTGAAGAAAGTTAGTTATTAAAAAAGTTTTTTTTTTTTAGTTTGTTTATATAAATTATTCACCAATAATAATAATAATAATGATAATAAACTTACCTCCATCGACGGGACGAAATGAGAGAAATCCAACAAAAAACATAATCAACATAAAATAAATTTTTTTTTTATTAAATTTTTCTTCAATGTTTTTTCGTTCTTCACTACAGTTAAATATTTCACATTTCATTTTTTTTTCAATTTGTTTGTTTGTTTGTTTGTTTGATTCACGTCAAAAAAAAAAAATTTACGTTTTAAAATATGACGTATTTATCACAGCACTAATTTTTTTATATTTTATACCGTTTCTCCCGTTCGCGTTTAAGTTTTCGACGAACATTTCGAACCGAGTCGTAGAATCAAATGCTAGAAGAAAAACAAACAAACAAACAAGCAAAGGTAAAATGTTAAGTTAACGTATTGACCCATGATTCATATAATGAATATATGCATATAATACGAACAGGTTTGTGGTGGTGGCGATGATGATGACTAAATTGACCACCAGACTTCGACGATCATCCAAAAACTAAAACTAAAAACTGAATCACCAACAAACAAACACGATAGTCCAATTTAATTAATTTTTACTACAAGCCGGTTTCTGGTACAAAAGGGGAGGAAGACTCTTTTTGGCTTCCTATGACTCTTCGATATAAAACTTTTAATTACGGCCATTTTTTTTTTTTTTAACCAGTTTATTAATTTTTATGTATTTCAAACCTCTTTGTGATATATAAAAATCAAGATTATTAATAATTTATAACAAAAAAAAAACAAAAAGTTATTCGTTTGTTGTTATTAACCGTGCAAAAAAAAATTTACAATCTCGAATAAAATTCTTTTGTGTCGCTCCCTTCCCCCACCTTCCTCTCCGTTTGTTTTTGTTTTCCACCATATTTTTTTTTTGTTGATAATTTAACGGTATTATCGTGATTATTTCCAGCAAACCCCCACCACTCTTCTTCTTTTTTTTTATCATTCATCTTCATCTTTTGTTATCATTTATATATTTGTATATTCATATATAATTTATCTTTTTCTCATATTAACAAAATTATCATCACGTTTTTTGTTTTTTTTTTATCCGTCCTCCCTCTTCTATGACGTCATATCTCGCTTATTATTTATTCAGGAAAATGTATATATTAATAATTATTTTTTAAACGGTTTTTCCCCCCCCCCCGGCATGAATTTTACTGATAGAGTTATTATTAGATAATTTTCATATCGTTCGCGTATAAACCGTCAAATTTTTTTGTTTAAAATTAACCGAAACTGAAAAAGTATATAAAAAAAAAGGTTTCATTATAAAATACGTATCGTTTTACACGACAACAAACAACAAACAACAAACAACAACAAACGTTTTACTTTAAAAAAACTTTTTTTTTTGAATGAGAGTGAATGAAAAGGAGAAAACTTTAACAAAACTATAAAATAATTAATTTCGTGAAATAAAGAACTTAATTAACCGTATTTAAATGCATTTGTTTAACAATGTTCTTTAAATTAGACTAGACGACTCTTAATAATAATAATAATGATGATGATGATGATGAAAACAAAACTTTTTTTTTTTTTTGCAAAACAATTTTCCGTAAATTTTTTATTTAAAAAGAAGAAAATGAGGAAAAAAAATCAATTTTATTATATCACGCATTTAAAGAGAGGAGAAAGGAAGAGAGAGAGATGAGGGATGGGGGGAAAGAAGGAAAATAAGAAATTTACAACGAGGCATATATATGTTTGTTTGTTTGTTTGTTTGTTTGTTTTCGTATTTCGTTTTCTTTTTTTTTTTTTTCAATCTGTTTTCGTACGTTTTGATCTAAATAAATTAAAAGTAATTTTATCGCGAGGATTTAATACCAAATTTGTTACGATGAAACGCGAAATCCCGAATTAAATAGCTGAATAAACTGTTTAGAAACCCATAAAATTAATAAATATTCAAGGATATAAACGTTTAAACAAAAAAAAAAAAAAAAAGAAAATAAGAAGAGAGAGAGAGAGGGAAAAAGTGGGAAGAGAGTGAAAGATGCCCATTCGAAACACTCGAAAAACGTAAAATGAAATGGCGGGGCCTCCGGGATCGTGAAGGAAAAATGGGATGGGAGAGGGGGGATGGAAGAAGGGGAACGGGAGGAATAGGGAACGAGGGGCGAGGGGAGGCCACATAATAAATTTCGATTTCTGCAAATGTTTTCAAAGTATTTATTAGCCCTCAAAGCCATGAATTTGTGCCAGAAAAAAAAAAAAAAATTTCTTTTTCCTTCGTTTCTTTATTTTCTTTTTTTTTTTAATCGCGCCATTGACAATTTTTTTTTTCCAAATAATTATTTAAATTATATAATTTGATTATTCTTATCGATTAATTAAAATTCAATTTAATAATAATAATAATAATTTCGGGATATTTTTTTATCAAAACAAAAAAAAATTTTTTGATAAATGATTGGTTACATATTTTCCAACATTAAAAAAATAACGGAAAAATTTATTTATTCATTTATTTATTTATAAAACTACAATAAAGAACGTATCATTATAAAATTATTATTATTATTATTATTAAATAAATAAATAAATAAGTTAAATAAAAAAAAACTCTTTTTAATTATGTATAATTTATAAAATAATGTTTCCATTAAAAATTTTCTTTTTTTTTTTTATCCTTTTGTAAATTTAAATCTTTTTTATAAATTCGAATTTGGAGGGAGGGGTGGGGGAAAGGAAAAACTTTTTCGAAAAGATTTTCTAATTTTTCATTTTGCCTTTTTTTTCACATTTTTTTTTAAAAAAAAACAAGTTCATGCTAATCAATTCATTTTGAAAAAAAAAAAAAATGGCCTTAAAAGAAAATTCAACACCTGACTACTTTCTCTCACATTTTTTTTTTCCATATACTTACTATATTTTTCATCCATCAAAAAAAAAAAAATTTTTTTTATTTTTTTTTCACCCCATTCAACCCTCTTCCCCTTACCCTTTCCTCTAGAATTTTTATAGAATTTTAAAAATAAAGTTTAATAAAAAAAAAAAAAAGTAAATTTAAATTTCATTAATAAAAAACAGTTTTAAAAAAAAACTAGAGAGAAAAAAAA
>NW_002987039.1:23259-32457 GCF_000006295.1 Pediculus humanus corporis
TAGTAAAAATTAATAAAAAAAAAAAACGTTGACTTTACGTTGAAATTCTCGAGGGCATTCATCAAATAACGGATTTACATTTTATAATACCTTTTATAGATAAATAATCGAAACGATTGATATCGATCGATAGATAGATCGATCCATCGATTTATCGATACTTTCCGCTTTCCTTCTGTTTTCATGTAATAATAAACTTTTTTTTTTTTATTTATTTAATCTCTTCTATATTTTATTGCATCATTAAACACAAAAATATTATTTTCATTTATTTTTCGGTCAGTTATTATTATTATTATTATTAATATTACCCGATAATTAAAAGTAATTATTTTTTTTTTATTACTTTTTACGAACCCCGAAAATTCCCCCCCCCCCCTTCTCCCCGATATTCATTCATTCATTCATTTTTTTTAAATGATGAAATAAAAATCGGATTTTTTTATTCTCCAGTTCTTTTACCCCCTTCATCCCTGTTGCTGCTTCTCCCCTCTCTCCTCCCTTTCGCTTTTCCTTTGCCCCTCCCCCCTCCTCCTCTTCTTCGAAAAAAAAGAAAAAAATTCATTATCTTAATTTGCATTCTTTTATATATTATTTCTTTCAGTTTTCCAGTTTTTCTTTGCAATTTTTTTTTTTTTCCATTCTTTTGATTTTCTTTTCCTTTATCCTCAAAGCATTTTATTATTATTATTATTACGTAATTATTTATTTTATTTTATTTCATTACGTTAATTTCATCGAGTTCATCAATAAAAATATTTTTCATCATTATTATTATTATAAACTAACTTAATATTAATAATAATAAATGCAACGAACGAGATTTTTTTTTATATAAAAAAATTTTTTCTTTTAATTAAATTTTAAAATCCTTTTCTTTTTTTCTTTCTCTCTCTCTCTCATTCACAATTATTAACAATATCATTATTATTATTATTTATATTTTTTAAAAACAAAACGATTATCGATCGATTGATTGATTGATTGATTTTATAAAAATTATAATTTTATAAAATATTTATTCGTTTTTTCGTTCGTACGAATATTTCTTTAACACAAAAAAAATTATTATTATTATTATTATTATTATTATTAATAAAAATAAATTCACATGACTTTTGTCTTTTCGGGTGGTAAAACCTAACACGGCACGCATGAAAAAAATTTATTATTATTATTATTATTATTACGTTTTTATTTATTTATTTATTTAAACGAGTAATTTTTTATGTAATGTATAAAATTGAATTTATACACACGAATTAATTTCAAATTTATTTCTGACCTTTTTTTTTTTTAAATAATAATAATAATAATTATATATTACATAAATTTTTTTGTTATGCGTGCGTGCGTGCGTATGTGTCCGTGCGTGTGCGTGTGTGTGCGTGGGTGTGTGTGTAAATTTACCTCGTAAATTAATTTAAAAAAAAAAAAAAAATTTTTTTTTTACTTTTGTTTTTTTTTGACCGTAAATTACACGAGACAAATATTAAACATAAATCAAATTTTTAATATATTATTAGTTAGTATAAAAATGATAATATAGGGATGAGAGGGGGTAGAGGGAGGGTGGAAGGGAAGGGAGAAAAAAAATAATATTAAAATATATATATATAAAATAAAATAATAAAGTTTTTAGTGTGCATCGTTGAAAATTTTAAAATATTAAAATGAAATTCGTTCGTTCTTAAGTCTTCAACCGTAAAACTTGGAAAATGAGATGCCTTAAGCGAAATTACTTATCCACTTCCAAACTCTTTTCCTATAATATAGTTTCCTCCTCCTCCTCCTCCTTATAGTTAAAATAGTATATAATAATATAAGGTTTGAAAAATTGTTGTTGTTAAATTCGACAAAATCAACTTCCGGGATTATTTATATATAGTTGAGAAGATATTTTAATTTTTCGATAAATTCAAAAATAATTAACTGATTATTTCGATATCTTACCTAACCTATTATTATTATTATCATCATCCATATTCCTCATCATCGTTCTTTTTATTTAAAAAACTTTTCCTTTTGTTTATATTTTTCCACGTAAAATAATATAAACACAAAATAAATAAATAAAAAACGTTGCATATTTTTTTTTTCTTTTTTTTGTGTACGACTTTACAATATTTTATTATTCTTTTTTAACGCTGCCTAACGTTTTGACATTCGGTTTTAAAAAAAATTACAAATCCACATAAAAAAAAAAAAAAGAAAAAATTCGAGCACGCGTCTAATTCATATAAAAACCGACCAAACCTATTGTAATATATATAAAATGTCACATTTAACAACAACAACAACAACCAGAGAATAAGTTTTGCATTATAAAAGAAAGTTTTTTTCGTTTTTTTTTTGTATAGTATTAAATACGAGTTAAAAAAATATTTAAAAAAATTTTTTTTTGTATTCCCCCCCTTCCCTCCACCCCGTACTCTCTCTCACTCTTTTTTTTGTTTTGAAAATAAAACATTCTCGACGTTTACAGAACAATACTGGCGCAAGTTACACATGCCCCACAAAGTTTTTGTTTTTTTTTTTTTTTTTTTTTTTTACTTTTTCTTATATTGTCAAGATGGTTTCAATAATTTACGCAGCATTTAAATAAAGAATATGTATGTCTGGTTTAAATAGGAAAAAATGTCAATATTTGAATTATTCAACAACTATATGGCGTTCTATTATTATTATTATTATTTGTAAATTTAGCAGAATTTACAAAAAAAAAAAAACATTCGAATCCTGATTTAAAATTAATTATTACTCATCATTTAAAATTTTTTTTTTGTTGAAAACGTGGCAGGAACGAATTTTTTTTTTTTTTTCTCGAACTTTTCTCCTTTTTAATAAATAATCCAAACCAGAAATTAACGTTTTTTTAAAAGTTTTTTTTTTAACGTGTTTTGGTCATTTCATCATCATCATCATCATCGTTTTTGTTTTTTTATGTTATTTGATATAAACTTTTCAAACAATAGAAAGAAAAAAAAAAAAAAAATTTTTAATTACGTAACATTGAGTTAATCATTAATTACGACTTTTTTTTTTAGGCTTGGATTTAAAAATAAATACGGGAGTGGGGAGGTGGGGGAGTGAGGGGATTCGTTATAACGGGCACGCCTTTAAATCTTTTGTTGTTATTATGACATTAATAATTTATAACATAATAATGATGATCGTAGTATTTTTTTCCTTTGACTTCATTTACGATTCTATATACGTTTACACATCGATAACACTTATTAATATTTTTTTAATAAATTCCAAGTCGATAATAATGATAAAAAAAAAATATTTTTTGTTGTTTTAAACATAACTTTTTCCCTCATCCGCATGAATCATAAATAAATAAATAAATAAATATACAAACTCACGAATGCGTCGAACACATTTAAAGAATTTTTTTTTTCTCAACCTACGCGCCATCATAACTTATATAGAGAATATTAATTAAAACCGTGCATGAATTAAATTAAGTGACGAATTTTTTAAAAAATTAAAAGTGAAAATATTTAATAGTAAAAACTAATAATAATAATAATAATTCATAATAACATGAAGGTTAATCGAAACTTTACACACGCACATACGCGAGCGCGAGCATAATTATAAATAAATCTTCATTCGTTTCGTTACGTCATTATTTTTATTTATTAATTTCGTTTTTTTTGGAAATCTTAATAAATATTATATATGACGTCGACATATTTACAATGATGATTTTCCGAATTTAAACACGATTTTCCGATCGATAAAAAAAAAAAGGTTTATAAAAGTGCACGCACACACGCACACACATATGTCTTTTTAAACTACGGCATAATCATTAAAGTAAATTTATTCAGCTAAGCTTTTAAAAGATTTTCTCATTTTAAAATATTCCGTGATAAATAACGTGAAAAATAATAATAATAATAATAATAATAATAATAATAATAATATTTCTTTTAAATATATACATATATATATATATATGAATTTTCATGTTTATTACAAAGTAGACGACGATCTCTTTCTCTCTCTGTGTGTTTGTGTATGTGTGCGTGTAAAATTTTTCTAAAGGAAAAAAAATTTATATTAAGAAGTTTAATATTAAAAAATATATAATATAAAGGAGTTCAGGGAACAAAAAAAGGCTAAGATGAGTTAATATTAAAAAAAGGAAAAAAAAAAGGAAAACGTAATTTTTTAAAATTTTCTTAGAATAATTAATAAATAATAATTAATTAATAATATGACGAGATTATCTCTCTCTCTCTCTCTCTCTCTATCTCTGTGCGTGAGTGCGTGCGCATTAAAACTTTAAACAATGGAAAAAAGTATATATATATAAATATAGATTTGAAAATAATGGAAGGGATATTCCTGTGGGAATATGGGAGAGAAGACCTAATACATGAAGTTGAAAACACAAACACATAGGAAACATATGTTTCTAACACACACACACACATGCCTCATACTTTCTCCCCTTTTATTTTCCTTTTTTTTTCTTCTTCTTTTTCTCCAACATTATAAGAACATTATCTGTTTGTTTCCACCACGTGTATAAAAAAAAAAAATTTTTTTTTTAAATAAATAAATAAATTATTCGAATAAAATTACCATCATCATTATTATCATTTTGATTTATGCATTGTTCGTTAAATTTTATGTATAATAATAATAATAATAATAATAATAAATTGGTAGATTAGGTATTAAGTGAGAAAAATTCATTGATACCTTGATAATAAGAATTTGCATTATAAAGAATGATGAGGCAACTTGTTGATTGCCTCAAAAATTTTTAATTAAATATTTCTGATTTTAAAAAGGAAACTACAAAAGAAGATTAAAGTATAATAGAAGTTTGTAATTACTCTCAAATCAACTGAACCGGCACCACCATTTTGAAGTCTTGCCAACAAAATAAAAAAAAAAAAATAATAATAATACATTTTCTCATCTCTTTTGTTATTCTTTCTTTTTTATTTTTATTATTATTATTTTAAAAATAATTAATTTTACTAATAGAAATTATTTAATTAATTACCTTTGACTTTTTTCCTTTTTTTTTACAATTAAAAATATATTCACACTTTATTTCACTCTTTAATAATAATAATAATAATAATTAAAAATTTTATTGAAATAATATTAACAATAATTTAAACAATATCAAAAACCATTATGTATATAAATTTATATTATTATTTAAATGACAAAAAAAAACATTTATTTTTTGTTTGTTTGGTATTTAAACCTGACAATAAAATAATAATAATAATAATAATAATAAAAGCGTTTATATTTATGAATGTTGTTTACAAATTAAATTTAAATTTACATATTTATGTAGTTGTATTTATATGTATATGAGGCACATACATGCATTACTGACATTTTCTTTTTTTTTTTTTTTTTATTGTTGTAAACCTTAAAATTTTGCTTTTTTTTTCCCGGGAGCTTCGTCCTACTAAAATTACGATAATTTTTTCCCCATTTTTCATTTTATAGCGCTATAAAAATCTCAAAATGGCGAACATTTTAACTCAGTTACCTTACGATGATTCAATCAATGATGTCATCATTTATTAAATAAAATTTTTTAATGTTACTCTTTTGTTTTACCCAATTGTTTTCATTATTATTATTATTATCATTATAAAATAAAATTTAATTCGTGGAAACGTGAAAATTAACCCAATAATAATAATAATAATAATAATAATAATAATAAAGTAAAATTCAATTAAAAATTTGATGAGATTTTTTTTTATTATTAAAAAACAAAAAAAATTATTATTATTAATTTATTATGCATTTATTTTATATTAATATAAATTAAATTTTTAATAAAATATAAAGTCCGTACGATACCTACTTCTAATTATTATTATTATTATTATTATTATTATTAATATTATTTAAGTTAACCGCTGACTAAACGAAGCTAATCTTATATCTCAAGGGTAATTTTCCATGCCACAAACAAAACCACAATTAAAATCAGGTATAATTATATATTATTACACAACAACAACAAATTTATATCGAAACACACACACACGCACACACACCGGAAAATTTTTTTAATATTAAAAATTTATATTATATAAAAATATTTATAATATAAAACAAAATTTTAAAAAATTCGAAAGGAAAAATTTTATCTTAGGGTAGACGCCATCTTTAAAAAAAAACCCCGGACACGAATTAAAAATTAACGACGAATGAAAATTTCCACGATCGAATAGAAAAAAAAAATCATGACGACCTTAATAAAAAACAATAAATATTAATAATAATAATAATAAAATTTAGAATTTGTAAATAAATTTTAAAAAAATAGTCGAGAGTAAAAGTGAATAAGAAAGAGAGAGAGAGAGAGAGATTGAGAGAAAGAGAGAAAAATAAAGGAAAAGGTAATAAAATTAAACCTGAAACGTCACACATGTGGTATGTTTCGATTTATATTATCGAAAATACGTGACGTGAAAATATAATACGGTTAAAACCTTATGAGTTTTTCTTTTCCCCTTTAGGACGAAACCAAAATTATTATTATTATTAATTTTTATAATGACGCCATATTTAATTTTTACAAAAAAAAAATCATTATTTTTCACTTAATTAAAAAATTATTATTTATTTATTTATTAACAGAAAATAAATAAATAAATAAATATATATATATATATATATATATATATATATATATATATATATATATATATATATATATATATAAAGAAAAACATTTGAAAAGAACAAACATGATAATAATAATAATAAACTGTGAGTTGTAATAATAATAATGATAATAATAAATTTTTTTTTATAAATTACTCCAGTAATAAAAAGTTTCTGATATGTAACACAATATATTTCATTGGAAAATTTTATATTATTCTCACAAAAACATTTTTCATTAAAAAAATTTTTTTTTAGGCTTTAAATAATTATTTTAATTATTATTACCAAATTAAATAACCCTTTTTTATATTATACTAAAATTACTCAGTCGAAAGCAGAAGAAATCATGTAAGCAAAAACAAAAACAAAAAAAAAACACAAAAAAATTTGTTTTTAATTTTTTTATTTAATTATATGGACCGCATGATGCGTGCATAAAAGGTATAAAAAGAGGAAATGACGTGGAATTAGAAATTTATTTTTCCCGCCAAAAAAAAAGAAAAAATTTAAATAAAATCTTTTTTGTTTTTGTTTTTGTAATTTAAATAAAATAATATTTAAAAAAAAAATTTTTTTTAGTTTTACTAAATAAAAAAAGTTTTTTTTTTTTTTTTTTTTATTTAACGACTTCATGGTCAAAGTTTGTAGTAGTCACAACAACAACAACAACAAACAACAAACAAACAACAACAAAAACTTTATTTTTTAATTTTTTTTTCTTTTTTTTTTTTTTGCAACTTAATTTTACTTGAAAGTTAAATTTGAAAAAAAAAATGAAACAGATCTTAAAAAGAGTGAGAGAGAGAGAAAGAGAGGAAAAAAAATAAATAAAATAATAATGATGATGATGATGATGATGATGAGAAAAGTTTTTCCCTTGTAAATTCATTAAAAAAAAAAGGAAAAAAGGAAAAAACAAGAAAAAAGAAGAAGAAGAAGCAGAAGAGAAAAAAAAATTAAATGAAATGTAATTTGAATTACACGAAAGGATATTTCCTCGCAAATAGAAAAAAAAAAAAACTCGAGTAAATAAAAAAAAAAAAAAAATTCTATTGAATAATTCATGTTCAATTTTTTTTTTTTTTTCGCTTTTGAAAACGCGATTACAAAGTGTTCCATCGAGGCATAACTTTTGGCTGGAATTCCAAAATAAAAAAAAATTTTCCCCCCTTTTATTTGAACATTTTCATCATACATGTATAAAAGATCAAAAAAAAAAAAAAATTTCGGTTAGAACGTTTTTTTTTTTTTTTCCTTTTTTCCTTTTCAACTTTTTTTTTTTTAAAACCAAAATTGAAAAACGAAAAATTTGTATTTGATGGGTTAGTTTTTTTTTTTTTTTTTTGGAAAAAATATTAATCGCCCCCAAGGATTTTTATTTTTTTTCAAATGTTCATTTTTATCATTATAATTATTATTATTAGTATTATCATCATCGATGAGTTTTTTTTTTTTTTTTAATAATTTATCACGATGATGATAATAAAGTTGAAGTTTAAATATTTAAAAAAAAAAAAAATATATATAAATCAATTTTTTTATACTCATTTATGATAAATTCCTTAACAAAAAAAAATTTAATTAAAATTAAAAGGAAAAAAGGAAAAAAAATGGAAGGGGAGGGAGGGGAAAAGAAAAAGAAGAAAAAAAGGAAAACCGCTAAAACCAAAAAATTTTCTTCTTCTTCTTTTTATTTTTCTTTTCCCTTATAAAAGAAAAAATAAAAAATTTTTTATTGATTAATAATAATAATAATAATTGTAATTTATTTGTAAAATTATTGTTATTATTATTATTATTACTATTATTATTTTTTTTTCGAATAAAAGACGTTAAAATTAGGATAAAAAACGAATAAACACCTGACGGCCATTTGAAGTCAAGAAAATTTTTACACCAAAGGGTCAAAAGGTTGGCAATAACGAACTCTCATTTAAGCAAAAAAAAAAAAAATGATTTTTCTCCTTCTACCCTCTCTCCCCTCCTTCCCTCATCCCCCATCCCCCGATCCATAAATTATATTTATAAGAAAATAATTTATGGTCGTAAAATATCACAAAATTTTCCATGTTTTTAATTCTTGATATTCAACATGATTTTCCCAACTATTATTATTATCATCATCATTATCATTATCATTATTTATTCTTTTATTCCTTTAGGTTACACTATTATTATTATTATTATTATTATTATTATTATTATTATTATTATGTAAAATTGTGCATTGTTATAAAATATATAAATATATATAAAATAAATATTATTTACCTCGATGTTATTAATAATGATAATAATAATAATAATAATAATAATAATAATAATAATAATAATAATAATAATAATAATAATAATTAGTTTCGTTAAGATAAAATATTCCTTTTGTAAAACGGATATTACGTAATTAATTATTTATTAATTTACCACCGCTGACCAAACGAACAAACAAAACAAACGAACAAATGAAACAAAACGAAAGGAAAAAAAGGGAAAATTTTTTTATCCGTTTGTTTTTTATTTTCT
>NW_002987038.1:0-2432 GCF_000006295.1 Pediculus humanus corporis
CAAACGCGTTTCATAGAATGAATGAATGAACGAATGAATGAATATTAAAATTATGACGTCATATGAGTTGAAAATTACGATATGAAAAAAACTTTATAACTTCCCTCGAGAGTAAAACAGTTTCCTGTATTTTTGTTGTCGTCGCCGTGTAGTAAAAAAAAAAAAAAAAAAAAAAAAAAAAAAAAATAATAATAATAATAATAATAATAATAATAATAATAATAATGCTTTTTTTTGTTTGAATTATGAAATATTTCGTTCCGTAAAAATTTAAATTTTCATTACAAAATAATTTTTTATAAAATTACTGGTAATTTTTTTTTCTTTTTATGATCGAGATGGGAATGTTTTTTTTTTTTCTTTAACGGATTATCCCGGGGAATGATAAGCAAAAAAAGTTAAATAATAATTTTCACTTTTTACACGAATTAAAACGATCGTTGAATTTTTATTAAAAAAAAAAAAAAAAACATGGCGTCGATTTTAACAAATTTAATTAATTTGGTTTTCAAGTTAAAAAAAATTTTTTTTTTTTCGCTTTTGGCAATAAATTTATTTTGAAACATAATACATGAATTTTTTCGAAACAAATATATTTTCAAGCGAATTTGAAAAACAAAAAAAAAAAAAAAAATGGCGGGAAATCGAAAACGACGGTAAAAATTATTCATGGATGAAATTTAATTATGATAAAATTTTAAAAAAGTTTTGATTATTTAAAAATTACGAAGATTTGTGACTAATGAAAAAAATAGATAAGTGATTGTTACCGATAAGAAATGACCTCTGACCTCGTGGAAATGAAGAAAACTTCCGAAGGAAGTAAAATTAAAAACAGGAAACGGGATTATCGTCTTCTGGTAATGCTACGTTTAAATTTTCAAGGTCACAATGGAAATATTTTCAAAGAGTGACGTATACAGCCATAACAGTATTGAACACCACGTGACGTCGTGTTTAGGAATGAGTCTGAAAACAGATTAAGAGAAAAAAGAAAAAAATTAAAGTCAAAGAAAATGAGTGGAAAGGCAGAAATTTGAAATTTGTCAAAATGCCGTTGGAATTATTAAAAGAGAAAATAATAATAATTCCGATCGTCGTGAAAGCTTTTGGGAATTTCGTACCGCAAATGCTAAAAGGCATTTAAAATAAAATAAGAATTTTCTAGAAACTTAAATAATAAAATATTATATATAAAAAAAAAAACAAGTTAAACGTTGCCACATTTCACAAAAGAAAAAAAAAAAAAAATTTTTTTTGGCTTTAGAAAAAAACCGTTAAACGAATGTTTAAACAACAAAAAGCACAATAACAAAGTTTTTAACTTTTCCAACAAATTCGAAATCAACCAATAATAATAATAATAATAATAATAATAATAATTTGTTGGTAAAAGAAAGAAAATATTTAATGACGTAATCGAACGCATTAATTTGTCATTAAAACTCATACGGGAAAGAGTTCAAACGTTCGGTTTTTCTTTTTTTTTTTTTTTACGTCTATTGGATGTTTTCCATTGAAGAAAAAAAAAATTTTCCCTTTTACTCGAAGCGAATTTTCCTCTTTTAAGTTTTCATAATAAAAATTTTCCACATGAAAAACTTTATTTAACTTACAATGGGAAAAACAATAATGCTTTTATAGAGTTGAAAATTTTACCATGCAAACTATTCGGTTAGTTTTTTTTTTTTTTTTTAAAAAAATTTCCCGCGTTTTTTATGCTTTACCAAAAGGCAAAATTCGATTAATCACATAATAATAATAAAACTACAAACCGGAAGCGGAACAAAAAATTTAAATAAGTTTAAATTTAATTTTGTATATAAATTTTGAATTTGTAAAGGAAATGTAAATTTTCGCGGTTTTTTTTTTTTTCGTTTTTGTTTTTAAACGGTCAGAATCGTAAAATCGCTATAAATTTATAACAAGTCTTAAACTTTGTTTTGAAACAATAATAAACTTATAGACAAACAAGGAGAGAGAGAGAGTGAGAGAGAGAGAGAGAAAAAAACTTTAAACGGGATTAATTACATTAATTTATTTAATTTTTTTTTTTCACTCACTTTGCTTTTGCTCGTTTCCGTCGAGAAATATAATATCCGGTTTATGAAAAATTATTAAAAGTCGTAAATTTAATAAGAATGAAAGAAGCATTTTATTTATTTATTTATTTTTAATTAAAATATTTTTTTTTTTTTTAAAAGTAGGGAATCGTACGGGCTCCGTAAAATTTTTTTGTTTCTTTCTAAAAGTTGATGACGAGTCATAGGTTTAACGTTAGTTTCATTTCCGGTACCCAAAAAACGACAAAACAAACAAAACACAACGCGTTTGAATTTATACAAACGAGGGTAAAAGGGGAGGGGGATAGGGGAAAATGGCGGGTAAAAAAAAAAAATTTAATTTAATTATTTTTATTTTTGTTCCGCCAT
>NW_002987038.1:2900-14025 GCF_000006295.1 Pediculus humanus corporis
ATTTTCGATTTACATTTTTGAAATTATTTTTTTAAAAATTCGTTTCGTGTTATTTGCGTTTTTTTTTTTTTTTTTAGTGCTCTCATTCTCTTACTCTTTCTCTTTTTTTTTCTTTTTCTCAATGATCTCTCTCTCTCTCTCTCTGTCTCTCTCTCTCCCTCTGTCTCTCTCTCGCTTTTTATATCTCATTGTTTCAATCTCTCTATCTCTTTTTTGTCCTTTTCTCTCTCTCGGTTTTTGTATTTCTCTCCTCTCAAATAATTTTTTTTTTTTCCATTACTTTTTCCCTCGTTCTCTCTCCATTTTTTAATCATTTTACGTTTTTTTCGTCGCCCACTTTCACGCACATCCGCACCCACATTCGCATACCCACACAGATACAAATGTGACGTCACATCCGTAACAAATAATAAAAAAAAAAAAAATTATTAATTAAATTAGTCGTCCGATAAGTACCAAAAAAAAAAAAAAATTAATTAATTAATTAAATTATTTATTTGTTTGTTGTTTGTTACAATTCGCGACAAACAATAAGTTTTTAATCGGTTTTTTATCTAGATAAATGTCAATTTTTCAACAAAAAAAAAAAAAAAAATTACAACAAAACAAACAACGGTAATAGAAAGTTATTAAAAAAAAAATTTAAATTGAAAATATATGAAAAATGACGACCACGTAACAAACGTTTTTTTTTTTTTTTGTTTAAACAATTTGTTTGTTTATTAATATAAACATTTTCGAGTTGTTTGCCTTTTTTTTGAAAATATCACTTTTCACAATGACGTAGATTTTTAAATAAACGATGGAAAGAGAAAATTTCATTTCTTTTTGTTTTGATGAATCGTATTTAATATAAAAAAAATTTTCTTTCTCTCTCTCATTTTTTTTTTTCAATTTTAATTTAAAAAATAAAAATCCTTTTAAGTAATAATAATAATAATAATATTAACAATTTTTTTTTTTTAATAAAAAAAAAAAAAAAAATCGTCGAATAATGGTGAAATATAAATAATAATAATAATAATGATGTACTAGAGGGGGGGGGAGAAAAAAAAAATTTATTTTATTCGGAAACCGATAGCCGTCGGATACGACGGCGGTATTTTCCGACAGGTAGAAAAAATAATAAAAACAAAATCGGAAAAACATAAAAAAAACAAAACAAAACGGGAAGAAAGAGATAGAGAGATAGAGAGAGAGAGAGAGAGAGAGAGAGAGAGAAACGTAATAAATCCTCTTTTTTTCAATTTTACAAAAAAAAAAAAAAATTAACGAAAAAAATAAAAACAAATAAAGAAAAGAAAAAAAAATTTTTTTTCCATTTACGTTTATTATTATTATTATTTACAAAAGGGAAAAAAAAGGAAAATTTTTGTTTTGGAAAAATATAAACTCGTTGAAAAGGAAAGCGAAAGAGAAAAATGTTTGTCGAACCGTGAACTGAGAAAACTCTTTGAAAGGTTAAAAGCTTAAAAGAAAAAGAGGATTATCCGGTTTCGTGAAGGTTTAAATTTTTTTTTTTTTTTTTTTTTTTTTTGTTTGTATGATTCTAATATGAAAAACCGATATTTCAAATTTTTTTTTTTTTCGAAATAAACAATAAATGAATGAAAAAATTTTTACGTAAATTGTTTGTTTGAGTGAAATTTGTTTGTCGTTTGTACAAACGACAAACATCCGGCGGTAATAATTTGATGCATGTAATTAAAAATTTATATGCGGTGATGATATTACGTTTTGTTTTGTTTTTATTAAAAAAATAAAATTTTAAAAAAACAAAAACAAAATCTCTTAACGGTGAAGGCCGGAAAAAAACAGGAAGAGAGAGAGAGAGAGAGAGAAAGAGTAGTAAACATTGAATTATACCGAAAAAGAAAAAAAAGATTAAATAAAAAAATTAAAAAAAAGAAAAAGAGTGAGACAAACAGGAAGGGGGAAGGGAGAATGAGAGAAGCGAAAAAGAATGAGTCTGAATGTATGACAGAGAGAGAAAGAGAGAAAATGAAAAACGAGTAAGATAAACAAAGAGATAAATATGGATTATAAACAACAACGTTGGAAGAGAAAGAGAAGTAGAAGAAAATTGAGTTAGAAAGATTGAAAAAGGACAAAGAGAGAGAGACAGAGAGTGGGAAAGTAAATGAAAAAACGAGAAAAAATGACGTACAGAGAGAGAGAAAGAACAAAAAAACATTTGAGAATGAGTTAAAGAGAGAATAGGAAATTATAAAGATTGAAAAGAGAGAGAGAGAGAGACAGAGAGAGAGAGAGAGAGAGAGAGAGAAAGAGAGAGAGAAAACTGGAACCATAAAAAAATTAAAAAGAGACAAACAAAATTATTAAAGGATTAAAAAACCATTTCAATGGGACGGAAAATTTTTTTACATTTGTTATTAACTATAAATTATTATTATCATTATCATTATTATTATTATTATTATTATTATTATTATTATTATTATTATTATTATCATTATTATTATTATTTCGTAACCGACCATTAATAACTCCAATTATTTTAATTAAATAAATATATAGTAAAATTAAATACATACCAATTCGTAGTAATAAAAAAAAATAAAAATTTTCCAATCGTTTCCACTCCTTCCGTTTCCCGTTTTTCCGTTTCCGTTTTTTCACCTCAGTGTAAAATACAAAAAAAAAATTCTCTTATCATAAATTTTCCCCCGGAGGAACCACTTACGTTATCATTCTTATCATCGATATCATCACACGTCGACCTTTTTATTTTTTTTTATTTTATTTTTTATTACTTCCTTTTTAAACCTATAAATTATACGTTTAAAGGATGTTATTTGATTTTATCGCGTTAATTCAATACAATTCATTTATTACTATCATTCAATCAATCAATCAATCAATCATTCGTTCATCATTTTTATTAAAAAAATTATCATTTATTTATTTATCGGTGAAAAATTATTATTATTAGTTGATTCTTTCGTGAAAATTTTATATATATTCTAAATAATAATAAAAAAAAAAAATATTATTAATAAAACGTGCACGACATTTTATTTTAACAATAACGGTAACGATAACAATAATAATAATAATGATAATAATAATAAAAAGTTTTAACAAAACAAACACGGAAATAATAACGTAAAAGAAAAAGGAAAAAAAATTTTTTTTTTTTTTTCATTCTTTTAATAAAAAATAAATAAAAAAAAAGGAAAAAAGAAAAAAAGAAACCAAAGAATTAAAGTTGACGTTGAAATAAATAAATATCTATATATATATACGAAATAAAAAAGGAAAGGAATAAAAGGAAAGAAAAAAAAAATGACCCGAGAAAATTTTTTCTTTTCTTTCAAAGGAAAAAAGGAAAAAAAAATTTTCATTCTGTGAAAATTCAACAGAAAAAAAAAATTTAATTAGTTTTTAAGGTATAAAAATTTTTTTCCTTCTTTTTTTTGTCGAATTATTTACAATAAAGCTTATTTTTGAAAAAAATCGGGGAGGGAAGAGGGTAGAGGAGGCGGTGGTGGTGGTAGCGTGGAGGCGGGAAGGGGAGGAGAAAGAAGGAAGGAAGGAAGGACAAAACAAAATTTTTTTTTTTAAAAAGATTTTTGTCAAATAAAATGATACAATCGTGGAATTTATAATTTACAATTTAACGTTTTAAATTATTATTATTATTATTATTATTATTATCATTATTGTTATTTAAATTAATTAGGTAATTAATTATAAAATTATTTTGGTATTTGTTAAAGTTGTTATAACAATAATAATAATAATAATAATAATTATAAACAATTATTTCAACGTGAATTCCGTGGGAGTTAAGTCAAAGGACGAAATACCAAAGGAAATTTTTAGAATAATTAAACGTTTTTTTTTCTTTTGCCCCCCCTCCCACTCTCCAAGAAAAAAAGACGAAATATCACGACCCGGGAATTTTTTACTCTTTTTTATTTCTTTTTTTTTGGAGAGGGGGGACGGCGGGGGCTTTGAATGCTTTCGTTAAACGTTTCTAATTATCGTCGTCGTAAAAAAAAAAAATTCGAAGGAAAATTTAAAAAAAAATTTTTTTTTCACTCGCCGTTTCCGTTTTCTGTTTAAATTTCGCGCGTAATTCTTAAAATTATTTCGTATATATGCGTTTTTTCAAAAAAATTTACGCGCGCGTTTTTATTTAAAAAAAAAAAAATTATTTTTTCAGATAGGAAACAAAAAAGAAAATTTTCTTTTTTCTTTTATCACGTTATCAGATAACATTTTCGTTACTTAAACCTTTTAATCTTTGATTTTTCTTTTTTTTTTGTTTCCTTTTACACACCCACAAAGGAAAACTTGGAAATGTTTTTTTTCTTTTTTTTTCCGTTTTTTTTTTTTTTTTTAAATTCTTTTCCGTGTGATTCGTAAAAAAAAAAAAGGAAAAAAAATTTTTTTTCATGTGTTAAACTCATTTTTTTCCCCCGTCTTTTTTTTTCTCTTTTCATCTTGTTGCCACTTTTTTCCGTTTCCGCTTTTTTTTTAAAAAGGTAAAAAAAAAAAAAAAAACGTTACGCCTTACAAAAACAATGCCGTATATTTATTATTTATTTTTTATAAATGTAAATTTTGTTTAAATTTTTTACTCCCGACTGGGCTTTTTAAAAAAAAATAAAAATTTTCGCCGAGATGAATTTTAAATTATTTTTTTTATTTACATAAATTATTATTACAAAAAAAAAAAAAAAAACGTAATGTTAATAATAATAATAATAATTTTGTTAATTTATCACTTTAAAACGACGACGTTTAAAATTTTAGGTTTTATCCTTATTATTATTATTATTAAAACATTTCTACCGTATTAAAATATGTATTTGCATATTAAACGTAATGTATTCAACGAATGTTGATGATGACGTAAGAAAATTTTTTTTTTTTTTTTTTTTACATAAAGTTCGTTTAATGTGGTTTAATTATTATTAATATTATTTTTAATAATAATAATAATAATGATGATGTTGATAATTAAATATTAAAGCGTAAAATTTTAAACGGGTTATTAAATATAATCGATTTTATGTATATTCATTTACGTCAAATTTTGTTATCAATCGAATAATACAATAATACTCTCGAAAATTTTCTTTTTTTTTCTCTATGTGTTTGTTTGTTTGTTTGTCGGTTGTCGTTGTCGTTGCCGTTGTCGTAGCTGTAAATAATTAAAACTTTTAAGAAAAGGTTTTTTTTTTTTAAATTCTTAAATTTATTAAGGTTAAAAAAATTCAAAATGAAAATTTATTTATCCGTTTCTTCCTTGTTTCCTTTTTTTTTTTTTTTTCTTAAGTTGTCGTCTTGAATTTTTTTTTTTTTTTATGAAATACGACCGAAAAAAAAAGAAAAGAAAAAATGTTTTTTTTTTTTTTTTGTTCCCTCTTGAATTTTATTTTGCAGGTTGTGCTTAATATAAAAAAAAAAATGAAATAAGAGATACGCGAGAGTTTATGTTGAAATAAGATGCGGTTATGTATTGAATTACATGGGAGAATTGTTGCGTATTATTATTATTATTATTATGTTTTTTTTTTAATGTCTGTACGATGATTATTTTAAAGAAACGCGACATTAAAAAAAAAAAAAATAATAATAATAACGGTTTGGATTAAATTATTAGGTCAGAAATTTTTTTTTTTTTAATTTAAACAAAAATTTAAATGATGAAAATAATAATAATAACGGGAAATCTTTTGAGGCATAATGTGGAAAATGGTGTAAAGTAATTAAAGTATCCGTATCGGCGGAAAAAAACAGCCAAAGACAGCCAAAGGTAAAACGGACAAAATACTGAAATAGCCAGAATGTGGGGAGGCGTGAGATCAGAAACTATTCCGGTCATCGTGGGAGCACTGGGAGCCATGACACAATCACTGGAAGACAATTTGAATGAAGAAATTGTACAGGAAATGGAGCGAGGTCAACATTTTTCGGTAGCAAAATCGATAATCGAGCAGTTATTACTAAGGAATAGGGTAGAGTCTTTAAAAATCTAGAGAAATCCTGTAGAAATTTTGGAGAAGCCTGGAAACGTTTGGAGAAGTACATCACGTACCGTCGGAGAACAAGATAAAGAGAAAACTAAAATTTTTGTTTATCTGAGACAGTTTCACGATTGTCACTCAATTTTATCCTGAAGGACACTTCATCGAAATTGTCATCGGGATCCTGTTCAAGAATAAAAAGGACTCAAAACGGCCCCCCACCTGTTTAGCTTATAACAAAAATCAAAACCTATTTAAACATCACTAAAATTTTGTTATTTATTCCTAATAAATCAAGCTGTCGTCATAAGAAAATCTCTTGTTTAAAAAATAATAATAATAATAATAATAATAATAATAATAATAATATTTTTAATGTTTGTTAATAGAATTATTTGAGGCCCCCTCCTCCCCTAAAAATAAAAAAAAAAGTTTTAAAGGATTACTAATTAATTTTTTTTTTTTAAAAAATAAAATTTTCTTTTACTCGTACCTTAATTTAAAATTAAACTTTTTCTCTTTTTCATCTTTTTTTTACCCCATCTTAATTTTCCTTAACGCCACGTTTGTTTTTTCTTTTTCGTTTGAGAAATTTTTCGTAATTAAAAAACCCCCCCAAAAAAAAAAAAAAAAATTTAAATAAATAAATAAAATTAAAATTTCTTATTTGTCAAATTCATTTGTCATCGTCGTCGTCATCGTCGTCGTCGTTATTAATATATTTAAAAATTTTAATTTAATTTAATTTAATTTAAAAAAAAAACGTCACGAAAAATTATTATTATTATTATTAAATAAATAAAAAGTTTTTTTTTTATATATATTTTTCGTTTGTTTGTTTGTTTGTTTGTTTTTGTTTTTATCCATCCATATTAAAAATAACGTTAATTAAAAATGCTTTTAAATTTAATTTTATTTATATATATAAAAAAAAAAAATTAAATTTATCTAATTCCACAATTAAGTCGTATTGATTAAAAATCTTTTTTTTTTTAAATTTTACGTCTTCTGCTACTTTTAATTATTATTATTATTAATATTAATTTAGAAAATTTAGAAAATTCGTTTTGAAGAGGAGTAAAATTTTTTTCCCGTTGAATTTTTCCTACTTCACCTTTTTCAACCCTTTTCAGTTTTTTTTTACTCCCCTTATTTTTCTTAAGGCCCCCCCTCTCTTCTTATTTTAGAAAAACCTTAATGAGATGAAAGCACCTTTCTTTCTATTTTTATTTTATTAAAAAAAAAATTTTTTTTTTTTGCTTTTCTTTCATAGATATTAAAAATGTATGTTTTCTTTTTTTTAATATTATCATCATCATCATCATCATCATTATTATTATTATTTCCATTTTCATTTTTTAAATTTAGCTAATGAGTTTTGTTTTTTTTTTTCTCTCTCCAAGAAAAGATTTTTTTTTTTTAAATAAAATGAGATTTTCATTTTTTTTTTTGTTTTCAGGTAAAAAAAGAAAAAAGAAAAACCGGAAGCATTTAAAAAAATAAAAATGTCTCGGAATTTAAGAAAGTAATAATGATAATAATGATTATATGAAAACAACAACAGGTAAAAAATTTTTTTCAATAGTAGAAAATTAATAATAATAATAATAATAATGATTGCATGTTTAAGACTAATTTTTATTTATTTTTTATATCACTATTATTATTATCAGTATTATTATTATTATTATTATTTTACGTTAACATTAGTTTTTTTTTTTTTTTTTTTTTAAATTAACGTTTTAATTAGAGAAAGGTTGACCACAATAGGTTTGCGGTAATACAAAAAAAAAAAAACTTACTTTAATTCGAACTTTCCTTCCCCCCGCTTGCCCCTCCCCCTTTTCCTTTTCAAAGGAAAACAAATAAAACGGAAGTAAAAACAACGAGGGGTAAAATTTTCTTCCCGCCCTTTTTTATTTAAGTTTTTTTTTATTTATGTCGAAGTTTATAAATTTTACTAAGTTCGAAGGTTAAAAACTTTCTTTTGCTTTGTTTTTCGAAAAAAAAAAAAAAAAAACGGAAAAAGTTTATCAAAATTTATCCACCATATTATTATTATTATCATTATTATCATCATCATCATCATTATTATTATTATTATTATTATTATCACTTTCGAACACGACAGGTTTCATGTATTTGATAGAATTTATACAAAATCTTTCTATTTGATTTTTTAAAATGCTCGAATATTAGTGGTGTCCTATTATTATTAATATCATCATTATTAAAAGCTAAACAAAAACATTATTATTATTAATAATAACTATTATTATTAATATTATTATTATCACTCTTAAACACGACAAGGATCTTATTTGTCGGGATTTTTAAGCATTTATTCCAGGTTTCTACCCGATTCCTTAGAAATAAATGCTCGAATTTTTTTCCTAAAATTTTCCGAAGAATGTGAATTATTATTATTATTATTATTATTATTATTATTATTATTATTATTATTATTATTATTATTATTAATTTATTTGTCGTTGTGAAAATTTCATTCATTCTCATTCTATTTGATTTTAGATTTGAATTTTTCTTTTTTTTTTCTTTTTCTTTTTTCTCTTCCCCATAAGCTCTCTTTTTCAATTTTTTTTTTTACATTTGAAATGATAATAATAATAATTATTATTATTATCACGACATCGATTTATCGCATTCACGTTCACTCTACAACGTTAAATATTTTTTAATATTATTATTATTATTCTTATAAATAAGAAAATTTTTGTGTTCGCATTCGGAAAAAAATTTTACCAACATAAAAAATAAAAAATATTTACGTACATAATGTATACGATAAAAAAAAAAAAGGAAATTTTCAAAGGTTATTTTTTTTCTCAAAGTAAAAAGTAAGTGATTACGTACGTAGAATATAAAATAACATTAAATAATGAATACTTATTTAATATGCATGAAATAATTAAAATGATAATAATAATAATAAATTGGGTTTTTTCCCCTTTTTTTTCAAGTAATTTTTTTTATAAAAAAAAAGAAAGGAAATTAAAAATATTAATAAAATATTTCCTTTATTATTATTATTATTATTATTATTATTATTTTAAAAATTTTTTATTATTAATAAATATTATTTACATAGGGAATTTTATAGAAAATTTTCTACCGAAAGGTTTGCTTATCCATTTATAATTAACACGATGTAAAAATAGTTTCATGTAGGAACGAATGAACGAACGAACAAAGGAAATAATTTTTTAAATTTACGCGCCAAAAATCAAAAAAAAAAAAAAAAATTCGAGAACGTTTCGAACGTTAACAAAAGTTTAACGACAAAAAATAATTTAAAATATTTTCCTTTTTGATTTAACGAAAACGTAATTTTTTTTTTTTTATTACCTGTTTTTTTATCATTATTATCAATCTTATTATGATTTTATTACTCTATGACGTTTTGGTAAATTATGATTGATGACGTAATCGGGGAATTTTTTTTTAGAGGTATCGCAGTATGATGTTTTGCGTTTGTCGCCGCATTATGAAAACGGTTCAAATTATTATTATTATTATTATTATTATCATTGCAACGCGTACGAAAACGTAATAATTTCAAAATAACGTGATTATTTTTTTTTATTACCCCATCATCATTATTATTATTATTTATTAAATTTAATTTTCACGAACGCGTCCGTTTTTTTTTTTTTTTTTTTTTTTTTATTTGACTTTTAACGTCTTCCTTGACCACCTGTTGTGTGTATGTGTGTCATTCTGTAATAATTTTTTTACGTGTCTTTAACATATTAATAATAATAATAATAATAATAATGATAATAATAATAATGACGATTTTTTAACGTTTAAAAATACGTGGTATGTAATTTTTCATTATTGCTACTGGGGAGTAGGAGGGTCAGGGCAAAAGAGGGCAAAAAAAATCGAATCCTTATTATGTATTTTCTCAGGAATAATACTTAAAAAAAAGGCGCGTAAATTTAAATAAAATCGAATTGATGATAAAATAATAATAATAATAATAATAATAATAATAATAATAATAATAATAATAATAATAATAAGTTTGTAAAAGTTAAACAATAAAAAAAAAAAAAAGAAAAAGTTTTTCCAGATATTTTTTTTTCTTTTTTGTTAAAAATGCATAAAGAAAAAAAAAGGGTTTTCAATTTATTCCTTTGAAAATAAATTAAAAATCCAAACAAAAGTGGAAGGAGAAAAAGGAAAAAGAAAAAGGAAAAAAAAAGGAAAAAGAAGAATAAAAAAAAAAAAGGAAAAAAATTCTTCTTAACATTGGATAATGAGCCATATTTTTTAAAGTTTTTTGATGATCCACTTTTTTCATTTCCTACTTTTTTTTTCTTCTACTCAATAGTATTATTATTATTATTATTACAACATTTCGTATTATTATTATAATTTTTTATTTAAATAATTTACATTGATGAAAAGGGGGAGAGGGGGGAAAGGGAAAGGGGAAAAAATAAAAAAATGAAAATGATACGAAAACACATTTTACCTTATTCTGTCACACGCGAATCACATGTTGTCACGTTTTTCATTGTTATTTAAATATTTTTGTGACGTCATAAACTTTTTTTTGTTTTTCGAATTTATTTTAATATTAAAAATAAATTTTTCCGAGAGAAATTTTTACGTCATTTAAAAAATGCGAGAAAAGAAAATTTTTTTAAAAATTTCATTTAATTAACGGTTTGAAAAAAAAAAATCATTTCCGGTTTTTGAACCCGTGAACTCGCGACGATAATGATGATAACACGAATAAAAAATTTAACGTCTTTACTGTCAAATTTATTTATTTGTCCCAAACATTCGAGTCCGTCAATAAACGTCAAATTGTTAAGAAATTTTATTTATTACTTTAATTTCCCGCCGTTGTAAAATCAATAATAGTTAGAAAACTTTACCCGTAAATAATAATGATAATAATAATAATAATAATAATTATAAGTCTTATGTGGAAAATAATACATATTAAATTTTAATACGATATTAAAATTCGTTAGAAAAAAAAGAAAAACCATTTTTTTTTCTGGAAAACTCTACTTAAGGAAAAAATTTTCATTAGATTCCATTTTAAAATTTATATTACTTGGGTAATAAATTTATTTTTTTATCCAGTA
>NW_002987038.1:14697-22138 GCF_000006295.1 Pediculus humanus corporis
AAAAAATTATTTATTTATTTATTTGTTTACTTTTTTTTTTTTTTTTTTTCAAAGCGCGTGTTGTTTTATTTATTGAAATGAGAGTCGTTGGAAAATGGGTTTTCATGAATTGCAATCGTGTAATGTCGGTCTCGTACGGAATAAAATTATTTTCTGCTTGTTTTTTTTTTTTTTTAATAATAAATTTAATCGGTAAAACCTTAGCGTGGTTTCCAAGGAAGGGGGGGGGGAATGGGAAATGATGAAAACTGGAAGAAAGGATATAGAAGAGAAATAATGGATACACTCTCTTAGAGTTTGGAATGTTTGAAAACGAGAGGAAAATGTCGTTACGTTCGTCATACAAAAGAAGAGGAGGAAGGGGGGGCTTTGAAGTTTGAAGGAAAACGGAATTTAAACATTTTGATGCTGTTATGAACGATATTTTACAAAATGGTTTATACTAATCCGGTTAAAAAGATAGAATACTATTTAAGGAATTATCTGTAATGTAGTATTTAGAATGTTTGATGGATTAAACCGGATATTATTACGAAAAAGAACCGAAGAAGTAAGAACGAAAGACGGTTGCTATCATTAGGATGATTAAAATTAGAAGACAAAAAGGAAACTGAACGGAGCGATAAACGTACGAATGCATCTAAATTAGACAAGATCAGAGTCATGAGATAAGTTTAACGAAAAGGTTTGAAATATAAACAACAATGTCTGGAAGTTGAGGTATGTGTACAAACCAACAAAATTGGAGAAAATATAAGATGAGAAAAAGATGACAGCGCACCAGGGTAGCTGTTACGTCTGATACCGAATAACAATTTATAAGAATGAGAGAAGATTAATATTGTAACCCTGGTAAAAGACAGGAAAAAAGAAAGGAGAGGAGACTTATAGAGTGCTAACTCGACACAAGAATCAGAAAAGGACAAGAAGACTCAATGACAACCAAGTCGGAGTGAACTACAAGCACAGCCTGGAAAAGAATCACTCGGAAACATACTCCAGAAATAAAAAACAAACAAAATTGTAACGAAATGTAAAGTAATTATAAGTTATCAAAGAGTCAGTCAGTCACTCAACAAACAAACAAACAAAAATTATCATTAAAAAAAATTCAAAACGTTAAATATTTTATAATATTTATAAACTCAACACAAAAGAAAAAAAAAAAAAATTAGTAATCATAACCTTTTTTAAAAAATTATACATTTGACGAATTAAAAAACAAACAAACAAACAAACAAACGGAATTAATAATCAATCAATCGATTAATCTAACGGATGATTATAATTTTTGAAAAATTATTAATTTTTTAAAAATTCTTTCATCGATCGATAATTAAAAAAAAAAAAAAAAGGACAAATAATTATTATTATTGTTAAAATCGTACAAAGGAAAAAAGGAAAAATTATTTCAAAACACAAATGATTAGCCAAAGGTTTTAAAAATTTCCTTTTTTTGGAAAAAAACAGACGGTAAATTTTTTTTTTTTTTAAAAAGAATTTTAATGAAATGAATTACACGAAAATACCATTAGGATAATGCAAACGGTTTATTTTTAAAGCAAAACAAAAACAAACACATTTGATGACGTCATTACTTTTTTTTATGTTTGTCTTACGGGTAGAATATTCTAGAAAAGTTTTTTTTTTTTTTTTAAATTACGGTTAAGAAAATTATTTTTTCATACCTTCATGTTCTTTCCCTTTTCAATCTCATTTACAAAAAAACTTTATTTTTTTTTTCTTCTGCCACGTTTTTAAAAAATATTCAAATCGAGAAACTTTACGCGGTTTTTTTTTTCCTGTTGACGTCATCGTTGCAATTTTGATACATTGTAAAAAAAAAAAAAAGGAATTAACGAAATTGATTTTAATTAACAACAAATTATCCTTTAACTCGTTAATAAAAGTTTTTGATTCTTAAACTTGTTAATTACTTTCTGTCAACAAAAAAATAAAAACAAAACAAAAGATTCATTAACGTTACGCCATTTTTATTTTTTATTTCGCGAATTTTTTTTTATAATCGTTAACGCATTTTAATTTTTTTTTGATGCGATTTAAAAAACATTTTGCTGTCGTTAATGTTTTTTTTTTTTATTTTTTATTTCTAATTGAAAATTAATTAAATGAGTTTTTTTGTTTGTTTGTTTGTCGGTTGTTAAAAAAAAAATTAATATCGTACGAGAAAGAGAGAGAGAGAGAGAGAGATAATTCGACCACTCAACGCAAACGATATCATATAAAAAAAATTAATTATTACGTAATAATTTTAATTTACGTTTGGTTTATATTTTATAACTTTACACAATATGGAAACTGTCACTGTCAGGTTTTTTTCTTTTTTTTTTTTACTCCTTCCCTTCGTTTATAAAAAAAAAGTATCATCATCATCATCATCATCGTCACTTTAAATATTTAAGTATGCGGGAAAAAATACGAAAAAAAAAGGAAGGAAAGATGAAAAAAAAAAAAAAAGCGGATTAAGAGAAAATAATATGAGTGATGAAGGTGAAGAAAAATAAAAGGAGGGGAAATGAAAAGTAGGGAGAAAAAAGAGGATGGGTGGGGATTTGATGAGAGAAAGGGGGGGAGAAAGAAAAAAAAAGAAATTAAGTGAGTGGGATTGAGTGAGGTATGAAGATGAAGAACGGGATTGGTGGAATTTAAAGGGGGCGGGATTAATGAGGTATTAAAAGATTAGGATTGGTGGGGTTATGTGAGTGGAATGGGGTGGTGGGGGAAATATAATATTAAAAAAAAATACGGGTGAAGGAGGTGAAGCGACAAGTTTTTCCTTTTTATTTATTTATATATATATATTTTTTTTTCTTCCCCCATCATTTATTTACGTCAGGTTAATGTTAAATTAATTTATTTGTTTATTATAAATTATTTGATGGATCGAATTATCATCATCATCATCATCATTATTATTATTATATATTTAATTTAATTGTAATAATAATGATAATTTAATTTAATTTTTTTTAAAATAATGTCGTTTAAACAAAAAAAAAGAGAAAAAAGGTGAAAATTTTTAATATAAAAATCCATTTAATAATAATAATAATAATAATAATAATAGTAATAATAATAGTAATAATAATAATAATAGTAATAATAATAGTAATAATAATAGTAATAATAATAATAATAATATTTTTTTTTCCAATTAAATATCGTCTGAACGATTTCGCTTATCAATAGTGATAAGAAAACATATTCGTATACTAAGTTTATCAAAAAACGTTTTTGCAAATTCGAGAGAAAAAAAAAAAAAGAAAAAAAATTTGTCGAACATTTTAAAAGCAATAAAAAAATTGATGAGGAAAGCGGGGGGGCGGGGGGCAGGGGAGAGGAAAAAAATCACGTTCGATTCGAAAAAATTTAAGTTTTTTTTTTTGTAACGAACGCAATTTGTATTGAAATCTTCTTCGCTAAACAAAACGTATCCTTTGATAATATATCCATGTAAAATTGTTTTTTAAATTTTCTTTTTTTTGTTAACTTGGTACAAATTGTATTTCTGTCTCTCTCTCTCTCGCTCCCCTTTTTTTTCAATAATATTTTCTCTTGTCTGAAAAATTTTTTTTTTTTTTATATTCAGGTCATTTAGAATTTTTGCTGTTGTTGTTTAGAAAAATGTTTCCTTTTTTTGAAAAAAATAATATTAGCGTGCGTGGCGAAAAAAAAAAAATTTTCACTCGTGTGTGTGTGTTTGTTTGTTTCTAATTTTTTTACCCGCGAAGAAAAATTAAGTAATGACGTAATAATCATCTCGTATTTAATGACGTAATAATGAAGTGATTCCGTTAATTAACTGCTTAATCTTAACAGTTGAAAATTTTTTATTATCGTTATGATAACGAGTGAGTTATTTCTGATTTAAAAAAAAAATATAAAAAAAAAAAAAATTTGTCGATTGTTGTTGTTGTATATTGATCGATACAATTATTCTTCGGAGAAATTTCTTTATTTTGTACAAACCGTTTGTTTTATTATTATATAAAATATGTTTGTAGGAAAATTCAAATATTAAACGCGAGAATAATAATATTTTTCTCTTGCGCAAAAAAAAAACGTTTTTTACATGTTGTTACAATCGTAATTGAAATCGTGAATTTTTATTATTACGAAAAATATTTAATATAAAAATACATAATATATAATATAAAATATTTCAACCCCGGAAGATCGATATCGTATAAGGAAAAATATATATTTTTTTAAAAATTTAATAATGATAATAAAAACTTTTTAAAAATATAAAAAAAATTTTTTTTTTTATCTTTTTTTCATTAATCATTTTTTTACCCCCCCCCCCTTTCCCCGCCACCGACATCCATCCGTTACGGTTGTTTAATATTATTTACAAAAAAAAAAAAAAATGGGGGAAAAAAAGAGCGAGATAAAATACAAAAGAGAGAGAGAGAGAGGTAAAATGAAAATTAAAAAAAAGAAAAATTTTTATATTACGATGGAAAAAAAACACGCATACACGCATAGACACACGTGTGCGTTCATTTATTTAAATTAATACACGTGGATAAAGTATATTAAACTAAAAAAATTAATAATAATAATAAAAGACATTACAAAATTTGAAATACGAGTAATTGAAAAGAGGAAAAAAAGAAATTTTCTTTTTTTTATAAATTTTACGAGATTAAATCAATTTAAAAAAAAAAAAAAGGAAAACTCGGTGGAAAAAGAAAAAGGATCACGTATATAAGAAAAAAATATATATTAACCTTCCTGTTTTTTTTTTTTTTTTCGGTTAACAAAGCGAAAATAAACATTGTGTTGTAAAAACCAACCCAATTAAGGGTTGAAAAAAAAAAAAAAGAAAAATTCTCTCATGGAAAAGCATCAGTTGAAAAAGTAACAAAAAAAAAAAAAAGAAAAAAGAAAAATTTTTTTTTTTTAACATCGGCGGTTTTTACCAGTAATAATAAAAAAATCGTTTTAAATGAGTGGTTAAAAAATAAAGAGAAAAAAAAAGAAAAAAGGGTTACCGTAGAAGAAGAGTGCGAGCAGGAGGGAGAGAGGAAGAGGAGAAGGGGTGGGGGAAAGGTACAAGACAAAAAGTCTGAACGAAAATTAAAAAAAATAAATAAATTTCACAAAGTTGACAAAGATTTTAATTAATTTTTATTAAATTTTTTTTCCCTTCTCCCCTCCCCGTTTTGATTTACTCTTCACTCTCTCCCTCTCTGTCTTTAAGTCTCGTTACGATTCTTTCTCTCTCTCTTTTTTTTTCTCCCCCTCAAAAACTCGATATTATTTAATTAATAAATCTGTTACCTCCCTAAATAAATAAAAAACAAGAAAAAAAATTTTCATTATTACTTTTAAAATGATTCCAATAAATAAAACCTTAATATTGATTTTTTTTTTTAGAACCTCCCCTTCCCTTTGCCCCTTCCATCCTACCTCTATTCGATTCTCGTAGCCCCTTCCCTTTTTCCCCTCCTTTTTCTCCGCCAATCCCAAATTCTTTTTTCCCCTCCTTTTCTCTTATTAATTTTAAATTTTTCCCCTTCTGGCTTCTTCACCAATTTTTAATTCTTACTCCCCCACCTTTTCTCTCTCCCTTCTCGTTCCCCTTCCCATTTTTCCCCTACATTTCTCCTCTTTTCTTTTCGGGTTCCATTTCCTCCATCACTCGTACCTCATTACAATGCCTGCCCATTAATCTCATTTTTTAAATTTTATTATTTCTTTCCTTTACGCGGGCCAGCCACCGTTTATTTTATCTTCTCTTTGTCTTTTTTTCTCTCTCTCTCTGTCTCTCTCTCAAAGGAAAGCCACCACAATATTTTCAATTTTTTTTGTTTTTTTCCTTTTTTTTTCTTTTCCCGCTTATCGTTTTGTCTTCATATTTCTTCATTTCTTTATTATACGTTCGGATTCATTTTTTTTTCACTTTCTCTCAAATTTATTTTGTCTTTTGGGATTTTTCCGGGGTTTTCCTTTTGAAAATGAATTTTTTTATATAAAGTCACGGTAATATTTATTTGAAATTTATTTATCGTTCGGTTAAACTTTTTTTTTTTTTTTTTTTGTCAAATATGAAGAAAAAAAAAAGGAAAAAAAAAATTTGGTTTTTTTTTTTTGGGGAGAAAAAGAAAAAGGATAAACGGATGGAGAGAAGGGTGGGTGTGTGTGTGTGGGGGGGGAGGAAAGGGAGAAAGGAAGAAAAAGGGAAATTATATATTTGTATCAATAAAATGAAAAAAAAAATGATTTGATTTCGTGTGTGTGGAAGAAAAAGAGATTTTTTTTTTTTTTTGATTTGTTACGTTAAAATCGATTTATCGATTTTGAAATATTATAACCGGGTTTTAAAATTATTTTAAAGATCATTATTATTATTATTTTTTAAGAACGAAGTAATAGGGAAAAATAAAAAAAAAATTCGTGTCTGTTTTTGTCAAAAAAATGAAGAAAATTGTTTTGTTTTAATGAGCGATCAGTTTACACGACAAATTAATTTTTAACGATTTCATTTTTCTTTTTCTTTTTTTTTTTTTTTTTTTGGAAAAATCTCCCCCCCGGAAAATTTTTTTTTTTATACGTAAATTCGTCATTATCCCAATCGATAAAAAAAAAAATTTCTTTTTTTTTTCATATGTTAAAAAACGAACGTTTCAAAAAAAAAAATTGTCATTAACCCCTGGAAAATTTTCCGAAAAAAAAAAAAAAACGATCAAATATTAACACTTAACCGAGTGTATTAAAAAATCGGAGAAAAAATCGGGAAGGAAAAAGGAGGAGGAGGAGGAGAAAAAAGGAATAACCTGTCAGAAAAAAATAAATTATTCGATTCAATAAAAAATATAAAATGGCGTTTTCAATAATTTTTAATATTTTTACATTTTTTTTTTTGTGGTAAATTATATGTGAGTTTTTAATATAAAAATTTGTCCGTTTGTTAATTGTTTGTTGATTGTTTGTTTGTCGAAGCGGAAAACAACTTTGTAAATTTTTTTTAATAAATAAACGTGAAAAAAAAATTTTTTTTTAAAATTATGATTAATACATTATTATTACCTCAACGTTTTTTTGATTTAAAAAAAAATGCATTAAAAATTATTATTATTATTATTATTCGTTTAAAAAAAAGAAAAAAGATGGCGAAATTCTTACGGGAATAATAAATCATAAAATTATATTTAAGAATTTTTTTTTTTTTATTAACAAATGAATATTTTCGTTTTCGTGTCGTTGTTTTCGTTGTTTGTTTCGTTTGTTTCTTTTTCATTTTTCTCATTATTAAAATACATTAGATAAGGATTGTAAACACGAGAACGGGGGATGGGGAAGGAGAGGGAGGGATGCTCGAGGTTGGGATAATGTTGAGGGAAATGCGAAAAAAGAATTGTTACGAGTATAAAAAAAAAAAAAAAACAACGGATTAATATTTAATTTAAAATAA
>NW_002987038.1:23034-23869 GCF_000006295.1 Pediculus humanus corporis
TTTTTCTTTTTTTTTTTAGCCCGATAATAAATCAAATTTTTGTTACCCTCTTCCCTCTCTCCCTCCCCGCTTTTCCCTCGAGGGATGTAAAAATGAGCGGAAGTAATGGAGGAAAAGAAAAAATAAAAAATTTTTTTTGTGCTATGTTCCACGGAATTTTCGGTTCATTATTATTATTATTATTATTATTAAACGATTTAAAAAATTCGAGTTCGAGATTTTTTTTTTTTATCGTTTCGAGATTAATTTCGATTAATTTTTTGTTTTTGTTTCGAATTTAAATTTACATTTTACGTTTATTTATTAATGTTAAAAATTTATTGTTATTATTATTACTTAAAATTCAGGTATGCGTGCCATGAATAAAATTTATTGTTTTTTTAAATTTATAATATTATTATTATTATTATTATTCTCACGTCACTTTATGTAGGTATTTCGTATGCGGAATTTGAGGAAATGAGATTTTTTGAATTGTAAATTATAAAATGCTTTTAACAAAAAACCTTTTTTAAGAGTCAACTCACTTTGATTTTCGGTTATTTTTATTAGGTTTTAAATGGGGGGGCGGGAGGGAGAGAAATCATTATTATTTATTTTTGTCACGCGCACGCGCACACACACACTCTTGACCACATCTGAAAATAGGTAATGGAACAACCAAATTCATTTTAGATTTCAATTCGATCCCAAAGGATACCGTAAACCACACGTGATATTTTTAAAAAAATTTTTCCCGCTAAAATTTTTTTTTTAAAGAATATTCTATTAGGTTTTAAATTGACGTCATGTTTACAAATTGTACAATGTGTTGTTTGTACAACTTTTCTTTTTC
>NW_002987038.1:23889-59267 GCF_000006295.1 Pediculus humanus corporis
TTTCGACAATTTTTTTTTGGCAAAAATATTTTTGTATCTGACGTTCTAAAAAAAAAATAATAATAATAATAATTTATCAATGCCTATTGACAAAACTTTTTCAAACTTTCGTTCGTGAATTCTTTTCGAACTTTCTTTACTATGACTCCCTCGTCTTACTACCACGATCATAAATAATAGAAATGATACCGAATTTTTCTACATCCACGACATTATTATTAATTTGCGACGACAATAACTATTTACTTTTTCTATATATACATTGTTTCCTTGTTTTTTTTTTTTTTTAAATTTTTCCTTTAATTTTCTCCATCTTCCCACGTAGTTTTCTTTTGACATACGTAAACTTTTATTATTATTATTATTATTATTATTATTATTAATAACGCCATCGTCGGTTTTATTAATTATTTTTTTATTATTACTTTATTTTCAAAAAAGTTTAAAAAAATTTTTTTTTTATTTATTGCCATTAAAAATTTCAATAAATAATAAAAAAATATATAAATTATATATATTTTACACGGCACGGTAAAGATTTAAAAAGAAAAAAAAATTAATAACGATAATAATAATGATGATGATAATAATAATAATTTTGGAATTTTAATAAAAAAAATTTTTTTCTCTCACGAATTTAACGAAGAAGCGCGTCTTTGAAAAGAATAAAGTTTTCTATAACAAAGTGACATATTTTATTATTATTATTATCATCATCATCATCATCATCATCATCATCATCATCTTCATCATCATCATCATTATTATTATTATTATTATTATTTAAAATCGGTATAATAGTTAAAAAAAAAAGAGAGAGAAAGAAAATAAAAATCATATAATGGCGTAAATCATCATTTTTTTTCTTTTTTTTTTTTAAATTCTTTACAAAGTCACATAAAAAAAAAAAAAAAAACAAACAAACAAACGTACAAACATTTGACATTTTGTTTTTTTATCGTTTGTTTCGACTTGAAAAAGAAAAAACAAAACAAAAAGTAAATAAATAATAATAATAATAATAATAATAATTTTTATTGTTGTTGTTATTATCTTTTCATTGTCAATTTCATTTACTTTGATGTCGGTTGTTATTATTATTATTTATCCGGTATTCGTTTGTACGCGAAAAAAAATTTATTATCATTATTATTATAATTTGTTGTTGTTGTTTTTCGTTTCTTTTGTTTTGTGTTGTTTTAAATTTTAAATTATTATTTTCGTTTAATTTAATTTTTTTTTTTTTTCGTTTTCTTTGTTTTTATTAATTTTAATTTTTTATTTTTATCATCCCTCGGGATGATTACCGGGTTGTTGTAATTGAGATCTTGTGCGATAAGGACTCGAAGTTATGATAAAATTATGTTTTTAAAAATGAAAACAAAACAACAAACAAAACAACAAACGAATCGAGCAAAAGTTTTTGTCAATTTAATTACTTACGAGTATTGTATAAAATATACAACAGGGTAATAAATATCACCGTAATAAAATTGGTAGGTTATAAACGAACGTTTTATAAAAAGAAATGAATTAGTAATGAAAAACCCGTTTTCTAAACGTGTCTTCTTATTTTTCAATTATAATAATAAAAAAAAAAATTAATTACCGTGTGGTAAAAATGGAAAAAAAAAAAAAAACTTATACGTGACGTAACAAAGAAAATTTAATTAAATGGATTTGTTTCATTCATTTTAAAAACAATATTAGTGCGTGCGTGTGCGTGCGTGTGGTGTGTGTGCGTGCGCGTGTATGTTGCGGTTAAAGCTTTTGTCTTATCAATTAATCACGTTATCAGTGACGTATTTTAAATAAGATAGAAAAAAAAAATTTTTTTTGCAAACGTCATAATTTTCCCGATTTTTTTCTTTTTCGTACCCGAATTAAAAATTACAAAAAAAAGGTTTCCAGAGTTTATTATTATTATTATTATTATTATTATTATTATCATTATTATTATTATTGCTGTTGTTGTTTTACGTACGAATTAAAGTTTTGAATTTATTATTATTTTTTCGCGTAATTAGTTTTTTGTTTTTACCTGAAGTGAAAAACTAAAAAATAAATTTTATTTTTTTATTTATTTTTTTTTTTTTATTTGTAGAAGTAATAAAAAAAAATAAAGAAAGGCAATTATTTTTATTTTTTTATTTAACTACTTGAAAATAGAAAGAGAGAGAGAGAGAGTGGGGGGGGAGAAAAAGGCGGAAATGAAAGATGTAAAAAAAAAAAAAAAAGTTTGTAAAATATTTAGAAAAAAAAAAGAAAACTTAGTCAGGTGTTGTCACAAGAAATTATTATTATTATTATTTACCTAAAAGTTTATATACAAAGAAATTTTTTTCATCATCATCATCATCATTATTATTATTATTATTGTTTATATGTATATATGGATAAAAAGGAAAAATTCACGGTTGTAAACATGATGGTAAAGGTTTTCTTACACCTGAGATTCTTCCCCACGGGGGGTTTTTTATATTTACTCACCTTTCTTCATCTTTCCTTTTTAGATTTTTCATCTCGATTTTTTTCTTTTTAAAAACTCTCATTGTATTTCCATTTCCGGTTTCGGATTAAGTCAAAATGGCAGGACAATTGACAAGTTAAAAACTTCCGGTTTTTTTTTATTGATGAAAAAAAAAAGAGAAAGGGAGAGAGAGAGAAAAAAACAAAAAATGTTTTTTTTAAATAAATAATGAAAATATTTTTTAAAAATGACGGGGGGAAAAAAATAATAATAATAATAATTTGTTTTTTTTTTTATTCGGTTAACCTTTGAACTTTACTACCTACTTTTGATGTCGCTTATTATTTTTTTAATAATTTTATTTATTTATTTTTTTTTGTTGTTGTATTTATTTAAACACGATCCGGTTTAAAAGTTTTAAACATTTTACATTATTAATGCCGCTAAAAGTGTTTTTTTTTGTTTTTTATGTTTTTTTATGTTTTTTATGTTTTTGTTACGAAAACTTTGACTATCGGATTATTTCGGGGTTGAACCCGTAAAAATTTTAAATTTGAAAAATAAAAGGAAGGAAAAGTGAAAGGATCTCGCTGTTGTTTTTTTTTTTCTTCTTTTATAAGCTGCTCTAAAAAAGTTTTAATTTTATTACTCGTCATCATCACCATCATCATCATCATCATCATCATCATCATCATCATCATCATCATCATCGTCATTATCATCATTAACGGTTTTGAGAAAATTTTATTACAGTAACGGAATCGTTTAATATGTGACGTCATTAATTTTTTTTTTTTTTAAAGTGTTAAATTCAAAAAAAAAATTATTTAAATTATTATTAAAGTTATTTATTTATTTATCTACTCTTTGTCAATAATAATAATAATAGGAATGATTTTAAACAAAATATAAAACAATCGATAAAAAATCAATAAATAAAACAACCGGATCATTTAAATATATTTATGAGAGTATATATACATATATATACTAAAAAAAAAGTGGATTCAATTGTTTTTATGGCAATACTTTCACATCATTTATTTCCGGAGATTTAAATTCCTATTATTATTATTATTATTATTATTATTATTTAAAAAAAAAAAATGTCAAATGTAAATGTGATATTTTGATTTACCCAAAAAATCATTTTGAAATCGAAAAAAAAAATTATGGAACATCATGAATTGAAACGTCGAATTTACATATACATAAATTTATCATCATCATTATCATTATTTATTTATTTGTGTGTGTGTGCGTATTTGCGTGTATAAATTTTATTGTAAAATGTAAAATGCGGTGTTGCATGTTTTCACGATGTTTTTTTTTTATGTAAAAAAATAATAATAATATTTATGTAAATAATCTAGAAATAAAAAGTCAATTTTTTTTTTTTTGTTATTTAATTAATTTGCTAGCTTTTACAAATGATTTTTTTGGGGGGGGAAGGAGAAGGGGGAGGAGGTAGGAAGGGATAGGAAAGAAAAGCGTGGGGAAAAAAGGGATTTCGAGCGAACCAAAAAAAAACAAAAATTTTTTTTTTATTTAAATCAAATGGAAAATAAAATATTTATTACGTTATGAATAATTTATTACCTCGCTCGTGCGTAATAATAATAATAATAATAACTAATTATTATTATTATTATCATTATTATTAGTATTATTATTATTGTTATTTAATTTTTATTCTGGTATCGAATCGGTAAATTTTTTTTTTTGTTTTGTATTTGTTAAGGAGCTTAAAATTTTATTTTCTCGGATTTTTCTTATCGGTGATAAGTTAACCATAAAATTTTCTTTTTTTTTCTTATTTCTCCTCTTTGTCTTTTTCTTCGGAAAGAGATTTTCCAATCGCTTCGAAGGAGGAGGGGGGGAGGGGGGCTAAAAAAAAAAATTGAAAAATGAAAATAAATCGGGGATTCGTTCACTAAAAATTCCCTATGTGGTTTACCTTTCTTTTTTTTCGTCGCATTTTTTTTCCTTTTCTGCGGGATTTTTTTCGGGGATCTTAATGTTACTCCATTAAATGTAAAACAAAATTTATGTTTATAACATTGGAAACATACATATATGTATTAAGTAACACCGAATCGATAGTTATTTATTTTATTAAATGAATGTTAAATTTATTACTCTTATGAAAATATCTTATTACAACTTTTTAATACGCGCACACACTACATTAGACGTAATAATATTTTCATTTAAAAAAAAAGGGGGGAGGGGGTTAAACGTACCGGAAAAAATTATCAGGCGTTTTTTTTTTTTTGGGGGGGGGGAATAATAATGATGTCATTGTAAATTTTTTAAATTAAAAAAAAGTGAAATTACGCGCGAGTAATGTAAAGGTTAATGAGTTTTTGTTTATTTTTTTTTTTTGTGTTTTGCGTGAAAAATTTTTGATCACGTGATATATATAAATCAATCGGTTATCAATTGAATTAAAAAAAAAAAAAAAAATGGAAAAATATTTAATCTGAACACCGATCGTGATAACGTTTACGTAATTATCACGATAAAAACAAAAATTTTTTTTTTTTCGTATATATCTTTCGAATAAAAAATTTTTCGCGGGATTGACATTTGGGCAAATCTCTTCGGCTAAAGATTAAATTTTTAATATAAAAAAAAAAAAAAAAAAAAAAAGGAGAAGGAAAAACGAGGAAATTAAAAAAAAAATTTTTTTTTTTTTCCTCTTTACTGCCGGAAAATAAATTGAAATATTTGTAAAAAAAAAAAAAAAAAAGGAAAAACAAATTTTATCTTAAATTTTTTTTTTTAAAAAACCCGCGAAAGAAAAAATATTATTTGGTAAAAACGTCATTCTCCTGCCACTTTAAATTTTTATTTTTTATAAAAAATTTCCCTCTCCCCTCCCCCCAAAAAAAAAAAAAATACAAAATTTTATTTTTTCGATTTCGTAAATCGAACGAAATAATAATAATAATTTATTTATTTCGCAAAACTTTTTTTTTTTCTTTATAAAAATCATCATTATCATCACCTTTTTCGTTGTTAAAAAAAATCGATTCTCGATATCGAATTAATCGTTCGATTGTATTTTTTTTTTTTTTCAAGTGGATCGTTTTATTTTTTTTTTTAATTATTTTCTTTTTGTTTCTTACGTTGTTTAATTTTGTTTTCGATTTTTATTTGAAATCGTTCTCCCGAAATAAAATCCCAAAAAAAAAAGGAGAAATAATAATAATAATAACGATAAACGCTTAACGAAAATTTTTTTACTGTCGAGCGAAAAAAAAAAGAAAAACCAACTAAGTAGGAGAGAATTTTAAATAATTTAAAAAATTATTACGATGACGTCACACGAATGGTAATTTTTTAATAGAGTTTCGTAAAAGGTTTAAACCGAGTCGAAATTGAATGATATTTTCTTACCCGAGAAATTTTACGCCATGATGAAGTTAATAAAATAATAAGGGATGAGTATAATATAGGGTAATTGATTTTACGTGTCATGTGACCGGTTGTTGTTGTTGTTGTTGTTGTTGTCGTATGTAACATTTACTTGTTCGGATTGTTAACCGATGTAGAAAAATTTTTAATTATCCTTTTACAACGAAATTACTACTAACCTATTTTATTTGCTATTATCAAACGTTCGTTCGTTTAATTGATTTGTATCGATTCGTATTATTATCATTATCATCATTATTATCTTTGTTGTTGTTGTTGTTGTTGTTTGAATTTAGTAAATTTTCTTTGGAAATTATCCGGAACGAAAGTTCATTGAACTCGATCAATTATCAATCGACACGTAAATATTTATAATGACGTCATTATTTAAATCAAATTTGACGAGGATCCGAAAGGAAAAAAATTCATTATTATTATTATCATCAATATTATTATTTTATTATTTATTTTTAAAATATTTAACGGATTTTTGATAAAGTTGCGACAAAATTTTACGATTGGAAAGTTTTTTTTTTTTTTTTTATGGAGAAAAATGTCGTTCGTATATATAAATTTTCTGCTTTTTGTCTTCTTTCAAACTCTTTCTTCTGCTTTTTTTTCCCCTCCCTCTCCCTCCCCTCCCCTCCTCTCGATTTAATCCTTAAACTTACTCTCTTGTGATTTTCTTTTCTTTTCTTTTGTACTCAATCGTCGCCTGGCTTGAATTTTTGTAATCTTTAAAAATTATTATTATTATTATTATTATTGTTATTACGTGTGAAACAAATCGAAAATAATCAATTGATTTTTTTATGGGGAAAGGGGGGGAGGTAAGGGAAAATGGGAAAGTTCGAAGTCGTAAAACGAAAACGTGATAATGAATTTTCAATCAATTTTTTTTTTTAAATCTTCCCAAAAGATTTCTTTTGTTAAACGTTTTTAATTTTTTACAAGAGGGGAGATACGGTAGGGGGTGGTCGAGCTCCCCACTGATTAATTTCTCGAAATCGAATTGAAAATTTTTGTCAACGTTTTAAATTTAATAAAAAATAACTTTAAAAAAATTTATTTGTGAATGAACTAAAACAAGGATTGGAGAATGAATGGCGGAGATAGGGAAAACAGAAAATTTCACCTTAAAATGATGACGTCACCGCGCGATAATGTTTTTTTTTTTTTTTTTTTATAAAAAAAATTTAAACAAAATAAAATCGGAAAATGTGCCAACGAAATGATAATAATTGTAAAAGTGTAAAGAACTGGAAAAAGTGTAAAAAAAAAACTTTTTCTCTAAAATTTTATCCAGATTTTTTTATTTTTTCACCCGGAAAAAAAAGAGAAAATGGAAAAATGAAAAAACAAAAAAAAAAAAAAAACTCGAAAAAATTATCATTATCAAACTTTTTTATTTTTTATTTTTGTAAATTCCATTTATTTAAATAATCGACTTTTCAAAAAAATGTTCATCTTATCATTTAATAATAATAATATTAATAATAATAATAATAATGATTTTTCACTTTCGTTATGCGCTGGAAAAATTTTCTTACCTATTACTTAAACTTTTAATTGAATTTTTTTTTTTTTTTTGTATCTTTTACACTTAAAATAAACATTTTAACAAAAGAAAAACTGAATGAAATAAATAAAAAAACCGGGGAAAAGTAATGGAGACTAAGAAAAATAATAATGATAATAATACCAATTAAGATTTTCATCTTTTTAACGTTTTATTTAATTTTAAACCATTTAAAAATAAAAAAATTTTATCGTACCTTTATAATTATAACTTTAACTCATTTTTTTTTTTTTTGGTTCGTGTGATAATTTTTAAAATCTTTTCTTAAATAAATTTTTTTTGTCTCTTATCATTGATTACGATAAGAAACGCGCGTTTTTTTTGGAATTTTACAAATGAAAAATCAACGGGCTGGTAATTACAATACGAGAAACAATAAAATTTTCCACGTTGTTTTATTTTTACACAATTCCGAATTATATGAAGATCGTTATGCTCGTATTAAAATTGAAATAATTCAAAGTCATTTTATTTTTACGTAATTTTTAATAAAAATGAATTATTAATTATAAGAAGATGTTGTTTTTGTATTATTATAATGATAGCTCAAAGTCATTTTATTTTTACGTAATTTTTAATTATACGAATTTTCAATTATAAGAAGATGTTGTTTTCATAATAATATCATGATAACTTAAAGTCATTTTATTTTTACATCATAATTTTTAATTATACAAATTAATAATTATAAGAAGATATGTCGTTCTTATATTAATATTATGATAGCTTAATACCTTTTTATATTTAAAAAAAAGAAAAATCACAATCATAGTCGTACTTTTTTTTTCTGTTTCCTCCCCTTTCACTTTTCTTACTACAAACTTACCGTAAAAAAAATTTTTTTTTTTTTTTTAAATTAATAATAATAATAATAATAATAATGGTGATGATATAGCAATATAATTATAAATTGTAGTGGAAATTGGAGATTTTGTTTTAATTGGAAAATTTTGTCCAGTGTCGTAAATATTACGGTAATAAAAAAAAGGAAAAATTGAAAGCGGCCGTAGTTAAGCACACATCGACGTTATGATAAAATTATTAATTCCGGGATTTGAAACACGATGATGATGATGATGGCCGAACGTAACGATTCTATGAGTTTAGTTGAATTTATTAAGGATAAATTTGTTAACGAAAGGATTTTGATAATAATAATAACATGTCGTTCCAAAGTTAAAATAAAACTTTTCCAAAACTTCCTTCGAACCGGAAGTTCTGTAAAAAAAAAAAAAAATTTTTAAATACGATGGTAAAAAAAAAATTTTTTTTCTCAATCCAACGTTAATCCATTTAAATGACATTTTTTAAATCTATGAAATCCAAACAAAAAAAAAAAACGTGGCAGGAATTTAAAATAAAAAAAGGCGCGCGTTTTTTTCCGTTTTTTTTTTTTTTTTATTAAATTAAAATTACGAAGTAAAATAAAAACGAAATAGTAAAAAATTATCATCATTATCATAATCCCCACCACAATCATCATCATCATCATCATCATAATTTACATCGTCGTAATTATTATTATTATTATTATTATTTTTTCTTTCCCTATTTTTCCCACTCGATAATTTTTTCCAATTTCATTTTAAAAAAAAAAAAAGTAAACTAATTTTTTTTTTTTCCGTAATTCTCCGGGTTAAATTAATTAATCAACTTCAAATGATGATGATAATAATAATAATAATAAAATCATTTCAATCTTTTTTTTTAAATTACACAAAAAAGATGAAATTACGAAGCTGGAATAAAAAAAAAAATCATTCATGCTTAATAATATTTAAAAATGGCGGAAAGAAAGAAAAAAAGGTTTTTACGGTTTTTCCATCGATTTGACTTGGGATTTTAAATGTAAAGCATCATTTTATTTTATATATTTATTCATTTAATATTATTATTATTATTATTGTTAATAACGTGAATGTATTTGATTGGCAAAAAAAACTACGATTATTATTATTATTATTGTTAATTTTTAATTGGGTTTTACGGTATTAAATTTTAGAATTCATTCCAGAATTTTATTTTATTTAACGGTTGTGCTACGGTTTCCAGTGGTTCAATCACGACTGGAATCTGTTATCACTTTCCAAATATCTTTTTTTGCGTACCTGCTGTCGCGTTTGTTCTGTTGGGGCGGATTTAACGATAAATATTTCTTCAATTACGATTTGTAAATTCGGTATTAAAGGTTTTGGTTGATCCCTCGTAAAAATGATTTAATGTTTTCATTTTCAATTTTAATTATTATTATATCCCGTATTATTATTATTATTATTATTATTATTATTATTATTATTATTATTATTATTATTATTATTATCATCATCGGTGTTTCTACGTAAAAAAAAATTTAATTAGAAAAAATAAAAAATAAAAAGAAAATTTACGATTTTTCAAAATGAAAAAAAAAAAAAAATTGCAATGGAAAAAACAGAAGAGGAGAAGTAAAGGTTTCGATATTGGTTAAATATGAAAAAAAAAAGGATGAGAAAAAAAGGTTAGAAAAAAAAAAGGTTAAGGAAAGGATACAAAAAAAAAAAGAGAGAGAAAATTTATTTATAGCTTTTTCATGTTCTACTTAATTTTAGATCAAAAAAATAATTTTTTTTTTTTATGTAATTACATTTGACCCGTGAATGATGTTAAAGTTTTTTTTTTTTTTTTTATGTATATGAAGGTATTTCAAAAAGTATTGTTTAAATTAAATAATTAAAAAAAAATTTTTTTTTTTTTTCCAGAATAAAACGTAATGGAAGGTTCAAATAGTTGGACTTTGTTTCGGACAATGTCTTTTATATCATCACGTGCAAAAGCGTTTAAAGAACGTTTTTCACACAGGCAAAGATCTTTGTCCGATTCATGGATGGATCAAACATCTTTGGATTATACACACATAGACGATCCTTCCGGGCAACCCGTATTCGAAGTCGGTGGTTCGATGCAAAGTTTATTAGATGATAATATTCAATGGGGACCTGCAATCGTTGTTCAACGTTCAAAATCACTTGAATCCGTTTCTACTCATCATAGACCCTCAATAACGACCATTTATTCTCCGGCCGTACCACTACAATGCACGCAGTCTTCCGTATCTATAGCCGTTGCTCTTAATTCAAGAAGATCATCAACCATAATGCAAAGATTACCGCTTCCCAAACCGAAAGAACAACTCAATGTGCCTAGTAGTTGCGAAATCATACCGCAATTTTTCAGTACTCCTCTATTGCAATCCCCAATGACGGGAGATGCCGATACGGATTTGCTAATGGCGGGAGGTTCGGATACCAATCCCGTTTGCGACGATGTTCAAATAAACGTTGCAAATTCGACCACGTTACCACCGAAACAAAAAACTTCTAAAATTCATTATCCACCCATGACACCCATTCTTTCGAGAAGTAGACCATGCGTACCGAAATCAATACATTCGACGTCTTGCACTCAAATATCAGATTCACAAATACCGAGAATACCCGGACCTCCTCCGACACCGAAAAAATTAAGGCCCGTATCGGCGTGTTCGTTAGATCCGGGAGCGTTCGAAGTACCCTCGCTATTAGATTTTACAAGTAACGTCGTAGAACCAATAGAAGGTACAAAACCCTTGATAGACATGTCTTCACCTCCACAAAGACGAAAGTCTAGACCATTTAGTTGCGCGTCATTCGATCCCCTAATTGGTTTCGATGCTCCAACAATACAAGTTCAACAAACATCATCCATACCCAATTTAACCAACGATGCCTATAATTATCCGGCAAAGATACCCAAGATAAAAGCTCCGCCATCTTTTCCAAAAAATACAAAAACCTCCGAGATCAACCGATCTTTAAACCCTTTTACAGCGGAAACAACCAACGGCGTCGATATAAATATTCAATCGACATCAATTCCAAATGTTAATAAGACATCTGACAATACGTCAAAACCAAATGACACTTCTTCTTCAAATTCTAATTTTCTTATTTCTTTTGAAAAGACTGCATCATCACCGTCGTCGACGACGACGACGACGCAAGTTCCGTTAACGGTAGACGTGACAGAAGAATCGGATGACATTTTAAAAAACGTCATTTCAAGAGTTCCATACCGTAAAAAAATGTCTATTTCATCGTCGAATTTAAATTTATCATTGGATTTTCGTAAATCTCCAGCACCGTTCGATCCTCAAGAATGGAAAAAATACGTCGAAGCCACGTTTCCATCGATACAAGAAACCGGCGAATGCAGTTTGAAAAATGATAAAATGACTATGACGTCGACGTCGACGGCGGCGTCGACGACGATGACGCAAAAACAATTTAACGATAAAATAAAAGAGAAAACTTTGCAACAAGTGTTGAAAAATCAAAAAAATTATACGAAATTAAAACATCAAACATCTGTCGACGAAAGTCGATATTACAGAGTTGATCAATCGATAATAAATAATAATAATAATGGTAATAATAATAATAATAATAATGACGCCAACATGACGAGGTTGCAGGAAAAGAGAAAAATTTTCTTTCTTAAAAAACAAAATAATTCAGCACCGGATCCAATAGATGAAGATGATGATGATGATTATGATAATTTACAAAAACAAACCGTCGCAAGTTGTTCCCCCCACGAAAAACAACAACATCATTCGGTTAATTTGTGTATAGGACGTTGCAGAGCGAGGGGATCCGATAGTTCCATTCTTCTACCGACCATAAGTAAGTTTTTCCTTTTTTTTTTTTTCTTTCATTAAAATTATTAACGAATGCTGTGTGGGTGAATGACCGACGTGGCATTATCGATAAGAGAGTTTGGTCGAAGGAGGGAGGAAGGAAAAAAGAGGGTTGATGAAAAACGTAGATTTAAGAATGTAAAAAAAAAAAAAAACGTGGAAGATGATATATCCGAATATTCTGACGTTTGATCCTTTTTCTTTTCCATTGAAATTTTCCTTTTTTTTTTTTTTAACAAAAAACATTTTTTTTTAATTGACAGTCAGACATTTTGAAATGATTTTTTTTCTTTTTTTCCATTTTATCAAAAACTAAATAAATAAAAAGAAGAAGAAAAAAATTATTGTAGTGAGAGAGAGAGAGAGAAGGGGAGAAGGGGAAAGAAAGGGGAAGGACAAAAACGACTTATTGATTTTTTTTTTATAAACTTTTCATTTCATAGAGTAACAAAAAAAATTTTTTTATTTTTTTAAAAGTAGTTTCACTTTCTTAAAAAAAAGTTTTTCGTACTCCGCCCCCCACTACTACCACCGCGGCGTTTCCCCAAGGAAACCCCAAAAAAAAAATTTTTTTTTTTTTTACCTTTTAAATTTTCATCTTGGGAATGAATCCCGTAACGTATTTTCTTCTTCTTCTTCTTCTTTTCCTTTTACATACTGTCAAAGGAAAAAAAAATAAAAATCAAATATACTCCCTGAATGATTTTTCATTTAAAATGAAGTCAAGGAAAATTTTTTTTTTTTTTTTTGGAAAAAATTAAAATCGATTAATTGATTTTCCAATTGATTTAATTTCGATATATAAATTATAATAATAATAATAATAATAATAATAATAATAATTGACATTTTAATTAAATTTTTTTCTTTTTTCGATGTAAACAATATTTAAATTATTTTATTTTATGAAAAAAAAATAAATAAAATATTGTTCAGTCGATCGTGACGTAATAATTATTAGTCTGAACATTTATCGGTATAAATATAATAATAATAATAATAATAATAATAATAATAATAATAATAATAATAATAATAATAATAATAATAATAATAATAATTTCGTTACGATTTTTTTGCTACAAAAAATCCTTTTTATTATGAAAGCAACAGGTTTTTTTAATATTATTATGATTATGATTATGATGATGATGATTATTATTATTATTATTATAATTATCATTGTTATTATTAATATTATTATCATTATTATTGTTAATAATACTTTCATTTCGTTCGATGTTATTTATAATAAAAAAAGAAGAAAATTACGCTCCGATAAAAAAATTGAAAGGAAAAATAAAAAATAAAAAAATTTACGCCGCGTTTTTTTTCTCTCTCTCTCTATTTCTCTCTCTCTTTCTTTCTCTTTCTCTCTTTTTCTCTCTCTCTTTTTCTCTCTAATTTAAAACTTTTTTTTCAACGACAAAATAAAAAGGATGAGGGAAAAAAAAATTTTTTTTTTTTTTTTTGTAGTCGTCGAATTTTTTTTATACAAGTTTTTCCGTTTTTCTTTTTTCTTTCTTTCTTTCTTTCTTTATCCGGTGTTATTACATGTTGTAAAATAAAAAAGTTTTCGCGGAATTATATGATAAAAAAAAAAAAAATTTGAGTTTTTATTACAAAACTTTCTAACAAAAAAAAAAGGAAAATAAAATGATTTTCTTTTTTTTTTTTTTTTTAAATCCCTTTTATAGCGTGAAAAAAAAGAAGCTGGAATTTGATTATTATTGTCGTTATCAAACTGTTTCTAAAATGTTTTGTTTGCTAAAAAAAAAAGAAAATTTAAATGAATGTTTGTGCATGTGCGTGCGCACCTAGTTTAAAAAAAAACTGACGGGAAATTGAGAGTTTTTGAAATTTTAAAAAATTTCCCGCCAATTTTTAAATTTTTTTTTTTATTGCTTGTTTATTTATCAGTTAACTACTTTTTTATTTCTCTCTCTCTCTCTCTCTCTCTCTCTCTCCAACTCTTACCCTTGAGTGCACTTAAGCAGGTACAGGCGTAAATTTTCTTTTTTTGACAAATAATCACACTCTCTCTCTCATTTTCTTTTTCTCTCTTTTATTTTTTATTCTTTTTCCTTCCTTTGATTTTTTAATTTTTTTTCTTCCTCTCCCTGTTTCTCCCACTTATTTTTTGTTCTTTCTCTCTTTTCCGTCTATCATTTTTTTATTTTCTCTCTTTCTCTCTATCATTTTTATTTTCTTTTCCCCTCTGGTTTTTTAATTCTCTTTCTTCCTCTATTTCTTATTTCCCTTTTCTTTCTCTCTCTCTCTTTCCCTTTCTGTCTTTCCCGTATCTTATTTTTTTATTCTTTTTCTTCCTCTTTGTCTCTATCTCACTCATTTTTTTTCTATCTCTCATTTCTATTTTCTTTTTCTTCCTTTCTCTCACCCTTTTTCTTATTCTTCTCTCTTATTGTCTCTATCCCACTTTTTTCTTCTTCTCTTTTCTTTTGTCATTTTAAATAATTTTCAAAATTTCACTCAATTTTTTTTTTTTACATTTAAAAAATAAGAAAAAAATTTTTTCGACGTATGAGAAATACAAAAAAGAAAAAAAAGAAAAAAATCTCGAAAGAAAAAAATTTTTCCTGTCGTTTCCGTTGAAAAAACAAAAAAAAAAAAAAAAAGAAAATTTTTTTTTTTTTTAATGACTGACAATTCAATCTTAAAATGTCATCCAGGATTTATTAAGTAAAGTTTTACGGATAAAATTTTTTTTTTTCCTTTTTTCTTTTTTTATTTATTTAGTTAGTTAGTTAGTTAGAGAAATTTTCCTTTTTAAAATCAAATTTCGTATCGATCGATTATCGTAAAAGGAAATAAAAAAAAGGAAAAAAAAGGCTCTTGGAAAAATGCGTGTGATAAACCTTAAAAAAAAAAAAAAAACGTACCTTTTCATTACTTATTATTAATTTACTCGGTTTCAATTTTTCCTTTTAATTTTTCCATTTTCTCTTTCTTATTTTACCCAAAAAAAATTTTCATAGAAACGAATAAAAACGAATCCGCGTGAAAAAAAAAATTCTCTGTAACTACCACGTGATCATTTTCATAGAGCCATAATAAATTGTTAGGTTAACGAAACCAAGAGGGAGAAATTGGAGGGGGAAAAAGTTTCGCCTATTATTAAATTACGAAAGAGTCATTCATTATAATTTCCCCCCGCCCGAAACGTCATCGTCGTCGTCGCGGCGTCACCGAACGAAAAACCGTTAAAAATTTGAAAAAAAAAAAAAATTTTCCTTTTTTTTTTTGTTGAAATATTAAAAATTATTCGTTTAATTTTCTTTTTCTTTTTTTTTTTTTTTTTTTTTTCATTTTAATTTATCGTTGCCGTCATATAAATTTGTTAAATTTATTTTTATACGAATAATTTAATGTTTTACATATTATTATTATCATTATTATTTACATAAAAGAGTTTTTAAAAAAAATTTATTGACACGTCATTTTATTCTTCGTGCGAACGAATAATAATAACAATATATGAACGCGTATTAAAATCCCGTAATAATTCATTTAAAAATATTTATATATTTACAATTTATGGGTTTTACCGGAAACAATTTTCCGGAAATGAATGGAAAAAAAATTTAATTAATTAATAAGAATCGATTTCCGATTTACTTTTCTATTCTCATCTCCATTTTTTTTTTTTCTATTAATAAGAATTACGATTTTTGTCGATTATTTCGTTTTTTTCTTTCCATTAGAACTGGAACCGGAAGTTGGAATCGAACATTTGGACGATTTAAAATATCCAAATGCTGATCCTCCGTGTCATTTTTGCATGCAACAAACAAGCACGTCAATACACGATGAAAATCGTTTGAAAATCGTCAGCGGGGGTAAGTTTATCATTATTATCATTATCGTTTTTCACTCCCCCCCCCGAAAAAAGAGGAAACAAAAGCTGGAATAAATTACGTGGAAAATTTTTAAAACGATGAAAAAAGGAAAAAAAATTTGATCATTCGACCGATTGGAAATTCGCCAAATTGAATTTTCATATACAAAAAAAAAACTTTTGTTTGTTTGTTTGTTTGTTAGGTCTCGTCAGAAAAAGAGACGGAAGTAGAGATGAAGCTGCCAATCATTACATGAATTTACCAAGTCCAATAATTCACAATGAAGTAAGTTTTGCACATAAAAAAATATTTTTTCGTCTGCTTTTTTTATTTAAATCCTCATATTTTTTTTTTTTATCAAGAGCGGAGATGCAGATTCGGTTTTTAGACCGAAACAAAAAATGGAAGACGAATCAAATCACATACAAAATTATTTTTTAGAAGAATTAAAAGAATCACAATTGCCACCACCGTCGGCACTTTCTAGAAGGAGAGCTATAATAACGTCAAAATTAACAACAAACGATTTAGACGATCATAAATTATCTTGGTAGTATTATTATTGACATTTGTAATTGTGACGTAATAGATATCAATGACGTTTGTTTGTTTGTTTGTTTGTTTGTATATAAGGTCTTCTAATTTCAACACTCCGAGAAATCGTAGAAGTTCGATTGTCGTCATACCACCAATGCAAATATGTCCGGGAGATCTTTTAGTTTATAGTAAAGTATTAACAAACAGGCAAAAGACTTTAGATTTGGAAAGTTCGTCGCAATGTTTAAATTTCGATTCCGGTAAATATTTTGTATTTTATTACCCTTCGGATTTATTAATTAATTAATCGTTATTATTGTCTAGTTACACGACATTATTTTCTTTTCTTTTCTTTTTTTTTTCCTTTTTTTCCTCCGATTGACTTCTTTTAAAGAAGAATCACGAAAAGGAAAAAATACTTGGTCATTGTTAAAATTGGTAAGTGACCTTTTTTTTTTTTATTAGCTTTTTATGTGACCTTTGACTTTTACCATTTAATAAAGACAAAGTATCAAGTTGACCACTATCGCCCCCCCCCTGTCTCTCTCTCTCTCTCTCGTGTTTTTTTCTCCCATTATAAAAATTATTTTATATCGTACCATTCGTCGCCCACGGTTTGTTTTCCTTTTTTACTATAGTCACGCCTAAAAAAAAAAGTAATCGTGTTTTAATTAAATATCATCATTATTATTTTATCGGATTTTTTTTTCTTTCGTGTTTTTTGCGTGGTTAATTTTTTGTCGGAAGATGAGTAATCGATTTGAATTTTCTTACAGTTCGAAAGATCGAATCGTGGAAAATCCGGAAGTATCGGAGGATTAGAAGAAGTTTTAGGTTGCATACAAAGAGCCGAATTCGAAGATGAAGAATTGTCTTATTATAGGGGATTATCGTGGTTTGAATTTTACACGAGGGTTAACGATAGGAAACGGAAGCCGAGCAGAAAGAAAAATCCAAGCGATTCGACCGATCGAAGCGAGATAAAAGAAGATGTAAGCAGTCCGACGGATTCAAAAGGTATAATCCCTTCCCCCTCTCCTTCTTGTTCGAAATCGTTTAATTCGTTTTTTTTTTTTAAAAGAATTTCCGGTCGTATCGAAACCGACGGAACTTCTCACGTTCGAAACGATGGCACAAGTCGAAACGGTATCCGTATCGTCGGAAATACAAATACCAAAATCACCCACGAAAAGTGATAAATCGGCAACGTCGGATTTGACGAAAAGTAAAAAACAAGAGACGACGGTTAGAAAACTTCACAGGAAATTAGTAAGAGCACAAAGCGAAAGATGTTTCGAAAGGTCAAGGTTACCATCGTGGAGAACAAAGGAAAAACCGGTTATGTCAAAACCCATGCCTCTGGTAAGTAAAATTTTTTTGTGAGGAAAAAGGAACGAGCGTGTAAACACTCATTTGAAATTTTTCTAAAATTTTTTTTGTTCTACTTCCGGTAAAAGGTTCAAACACTGAGCGAGAAAAATTTAGTTTCGCCAGTATCGACAAGCAGTCAGGGAGAATATAAAAGGAGAGAAGCTGTTTGGGATCTTTTTCAAAGCGAATGCGCTTTTTTATTCGATCATTTAATGGTATTGAAAAATGTTTTTTTAGAACCTTTGAAAAGGATTCAAGTTGAAGGTTTCGCCATGTTTGCAGAACCGCAATTACTTTTTGGTAATTTGGACGAATTGTGTTCAGTGAGTTTGTTTTTTTTTTTAAATTTTTTCTTCTTACAAAAAAAAAAAGATTTCTTCTCTTTTCGTAAATCCTTTTTCCAAAATCTCTCTCTTTCTCTATCTCCCAAGTCATGTTTTTTTTTCCCCTTTTCCGGTTTCCTTTTTGTTGTTGTTGTTGTTCGTTAAACTGATAAGGATTCTGTCTTTTTTCTTTCTTTTATTTCCTTTTCAGCCGCTTTTTATTAAAGTTTTTTTCACTCTCTCCTCCTACTCCTCTTCCTCCTCCTCCTCCTTTTACTTCTCCTACTCCTACTACTCCTCCTTTTACTCCTCCTACTCCTCCTCCTCCTTTTACTCCTCCTACTCCTCTTCCTCCTCCTCCTCCTTTTACTCCTCCTACTCCTCCTCCTCCTCCTTTTACTCCTCCTACTCCTCTTCCTCCTCCTCCTCCTTTTACTCCTCCTACTCCTCTTCCTCCTCCTCCTCCTTTTACTCCTCTTCCTCCTCCTCCTCCTTTTACTTCTCCTCCTCCTTTTACTCCTCTTCCTCCTCCTCCTCCTTTTACTTCTCCTACTCCTACTACTCCTACTGCTCCTTCTCCTTCTCTGCTTTTCCTATTATCTGTTGCTGTTGTTGTTGTTGTCGTAAAAATCTTTGTATGGATAATAAAAGGTTTAGTTGTAAAAACGAAAGAATTAATTATTATTATTTATTTATTTATTTAAGGTAACTCATAATTTTTGTAAAAGTTTCATAAAGTTAATATTAGAAAAAGTCGGTCCGAATGGAGAATTGCCAACTACGGAAGTTTTAGGAGAATTATTTCAAAAAAATGAAAATGCGGATTCCGTATCACAAGCTTATCACTGTTACGTATTAAATTACATAAACGCATTAAATTATTTAGAAACATTAAGAACTCATACGGAATTTTGCGAATTCGAAAAGGTTACTACTACCTTAGTGTCGAATAACGAATGATCCTTTCGGATGCTGCTGTGTAACTTTATAATAATTTTTTCGTTTTTTTTTTTCAGTGGTGTAATAAAGATGAAAGATGTAAAAAACTTCAATTAACGGATTTATTAGTTGCACCCGTACAACATATAATGAAAGTACCTTTGATATTAAAAGAAGTTGAAAGTAGGACGGAAGATTTAAATGAAAAAATTATAATAACTCAAATATTAGAAATTGAAGAGAAATCCATTCGTGAGTTTTTTCTTGTTATTATTTTTAATGTTGTTACCTTTTATTATCATCACCGACCTTTTTTCCGTCTCGTTTGTTTTACGTCTCTCTCTCTCTCTCTCTCTCTCTCTTTAACGAAATGTAAAAAGGTCGACAAAAGGTTGATTTGAAATGATTTTGAGTCGTTTTAATTGTTTTTAATTTGCGAAATGTTTTCTTTTTCTTATTTCTTTTTCAGATCTCTCTCTCTCTCTCTCTCTCTCTCTCTCTCTCTCTCTCTCTCTCTCTCTCTCTCTCTCTCTCTCTCTCTCTCTCTTTCTGTCTCTTTCTCCGTATCTCTTTCAGTATTTCTTTTTTTTTGTCTTTATCTCTCTATTTTTGTTTTTATTTATTTTCTTTATTTTTCTTTCTTTTTTCTGTCTTTCTCTTTCTTTCCTTGTTTCTTTCTGTCTCTCTCTTTTTTCTGTTTTTCTCTCTCTCTTTCTATCTTTTTTATCTCTTTCCCTTTCTGTCTGTCTTTAATTTCTTTATTTTTCTCTCTATCTTTCTGTCTGCCTTTCACTTTTTGTCTCTATTTCTTTTTTTCTTTCCCTTTTTGTCTTTCTTTCTATCTTTCTTTCTTTTCACCTTCTATCTTTTTCTTCTATCTACCTATAAGCTTTTAAAACACAAATTTTATTTCCTTTTTTTTATAGGCGAACTGGACGATAAAATGAAATGGTTGAAAAATTTCGAAAGACTTTTAGAAATACAAAAAAATATCGTTTGGCCATCAGTACAAGAATTAGATCCGAAAATATTCGTACCTGATTTTTTAAAGGTACCTGATTTTCATTTTTTTTAAAAATATTTTAAATCGTTACAATATCGATTGTCGCGATATTGATTGATTTCGAATTTTTCCAGCCGGCATTACAAAGGCAACCCTGCGATAGGATAATAGTCAGCCCAAGAAGGCAAATAATTATAGAAGGTCAATTACAAATATTAGATTCTGGAAAAGCTCAAGAAGTTTTTGTCGTTTTATTTGACGACATGCTTTTAATAACTAAAAGGAAAAAAGGATTGAGTAAAAAAGTTTGTATTATAACCACAATCATTATTATTATCATAATAAAAGTTGAAAAATATTAAATAATTTTTGTTTTTGTAATAAGAAATCAACCCTATCGGAAAATTGGGCGAGTTCGTGTAGAAGCAGTTCGAATCCAGAATCTTCCATGAGATACGTTGTTTATAAACAACCGTTATCCCTAGATAGATTTTTCGTTTACGACATAACACTTCCGGAATCAGTTTCCTGTCGTTTAGAATTTGCATTCGTATTAGTCGTTATGAATAGATTTCAACAAATCGTTACGATTCACAGTTTTCAAACGTCATCGGATCAAATAAAAGTATTTATTTATTTATTTTTTCTCAAATAATTAACAAAAAAAAAAAAATTAATATTAATAAATAAAATGATTAACAGCAAAATTGGTTGACGAAATTAAAAGAAACGCAAGAAAAATGGAAGAAAACTCTGGAAAATACAATGTATAGACCATCATCTCCGCAAGATATAAGAAATCCAAACGGAACGGCGGAAATTTCCGTTAACGAATCAATGAATTCTTATTTTAAAAATCCGAGCGGAACATCCTTTTGTACAAAATCAAACATTTCCGTTTTTGACGACAGCACGACGGATATTTGTTCGACAATCGATAGATCGTCACCCCTACCGGAATCATATCCGACGAGACAGAGTTCCGGTGACGACGAAAGTCATAGTTTTTCATTTCCGGTTAAAATTTCACCACCGGAAACGAAACATAAAAAATCATTTTAATATTTTTTATTTTTTTTTATTTAAATTTAACCTTCGTTTTTTTATTTAATTTAATTTTATTTAAAAATAAATAAATAAATAACTCAGGTAACGAAATCATTTTTTTAAATTTTGTTTCATTAATAACAATAATGATTATTATTATGATAATAATAATTTTTTTCGACAATCTTATTAATAATAATAATAATTTAATTAATAAAATTATTTTATTTATTTATTTATTGATCGAATGTATAAATTTTTTATTATTATTATGTATCGTGAGAGAGAAAGAGCGGAAATCAGTGCCTGGTATCGTTTTGTATACGTCATCCATATATTGACGTCATCATCGTTTTTTTTTTTATTTTTACACGTGAAAAAAATAATTAAATTCGGGTTAAATAGACGAAAAGGCAATCAATCAATCAATCAATCATTCAGTCAATCAATCAATCGATCGATCGATCGATCGATAAAAATAACATTCGCGTAATTAATTTTCTAATTTGTCGCGTAAATTTTTACGTTTTTTTTTTTTTAAGTTACTACGTTAAAAAAAAGAACAAAAAACGTAACTATAATAATGATAATATAATAATAATAATAATGATAATGATGATAATGATAATGATAATATAAGACAGTGAAAAAATTTAATTTTCCATAAAAGTGTAAATAAATTTTTAAAAAAAAAAAAAAAAATTTTTTTTTTCGTGTGTTTTCGCGCGATAATTTTTCGATTGAATTTTTTTTTGTTAAGTTGGCATCATTGTTTTTTTTAAAATAAAAGTTATAAATATATATATATATATATATGTACATTATTAAAAATCGGTTCATAAAATGGAAAAATATTGGTCGGAACATACGATTAAAAAAAAAAAAAAAAAATCGAATTATTTGTAAATTGTATATTTATTTATTTATTTATGTAAATGTTATGTATTACGATCCGCTGGATATAATATTATTTGTTTTTTATTTATTAGAATATTAATTAGATAATTAATTAAATAATTAATTAATTTATGTATCGATTATGTGAGAAAACGAACGAATGCGTGAGAGTGACCAAAAAAACTTTTTTTTTTTTTTTTACGAAATTTTAATTATTTTTTTTTACGTACGTACGTTTAAAAAGCAATAATTAATAATAATAATAATAATAATAATAATAATAATAATAATAATAATAATAATAATAATAATAATAATAATAATAATCGATTAATTTGTTACCATACAGTAGCTCATGTTTTACGTAGAATAGAATTAACTTTTAATACACACACAAACACACGAGCGCGCGTGACGTCACGATCGATCCACGTGACGTTTGTCACGTGTAAAAAAAATAAATTTATAAATTTTTTTTTTTTAATATGAGATAATAATAATGTTTAATGAAAATGTTTAAAAAAAAAAAAAAAAGAAATTTTTTTGTAACGTGAAAATAAACTTCCTACCGAGTCAATACGTTAGAACAAGAAAACAAAAAAAATGTCGTAAATGTTTGTTTGTTTGTTTGTTTGTTTGTTATCCGTGAGTGTGTTTGTATTAATTTGACGTCGAATCAAATCATTTTTTTTTTTTTTTTTTTTTTTTTTTAAAAAAACTGATTTTAATTTCGTTTTCCCGGGATGGGATGAGATGGGAGGAGATCGACACCGGGGAGAGAAGGGGCACAAGGGGGGTGAGGGATGCGTGTGCGTGCAGGGGTTGGGGATATAAAAGTACAAAGGGAAATTTTTTTTTTTTGTAAAAAACGTATGCTCTTGAATGTATACGGCGTATGATGATTTTTCTAAACAAATATTATATTTATTAATATATGACGTCATAGTTTTTTAAATAATAACGTTTGATAATAACAAAACAAAAAAAAATACGTTGTCGTCTTGCATAACTTTTACAAAAAAAAAAAAAAAAAAATATGCGTGTTGTGTGTTTATATATTCGTGAAATTATGTAAGTTTTTTTTTTTTTTTTTTTTATTGTGACATTGATTTAAAAAAATTTATTATCACAAATTCAAGGAAAAGCGAATAAAAACAGAAAAATTTTTTAGTGAATCGTTTTTTTGCTCATAGAATATTTTTTATTAATCAAAACAAAAACAAACAAAAAAAAATCCGTTAAACTTAATAAATTGCCTTTATATGTTTAGACAATCTTAGATGATAAAATTATTATTATTATTATTCGTTTGGTTTATTATTATTAATATTATTATTACTGAATAGAATTTAATATTAAGATGAAGGAAAAAAAATAAAAAAAAATAATTTTATGTTGTTGATTGTTATTTGATGTAGTTGTTAACAATAATAAATAAATAAAATACTTGGATAAATAATATATATTTTAATCTGTAATTATATTTATTTGTTTTATAATTTTTTAAAATATATATAAATATATAATTTAATAAAATAAAAATATAAATGTTATTTTTATGTACATAAATACATAAATATATATATTTAATAAAGTCTATGATGATGTTTATTTATTTATTTTCCTTCTCATCAATAAATCAAATTAGAGTTTAATTCTGTGTATTATTTATAAAGGATTTAAATTTATTTTAATTAAAATAATTTTTAATAAGTATTAATAATAATAATAATTTTTTTATCATAAAGTAAAATATTTCTTTAAATAAAGTTTTAATGGCTGATGATTGGTAGAATTAAATTATAAATTTATCTCGAATGAATACGAGATTATGATATTCGCATTTAAATGAAATAAATAAAGAGGAAGTGAAGAAAAAATAATAATAATAATTAATATTTAATTATGACTAATAAGTTGTTAGTCTTTTTTAAATGAGTCAGTTCAAATGATGACGATTCAATAATGGGATTACCGCGAAAAAAGAAGAAAAACGTCGGGGTTTTAGACAATTTAATCACGTGCCCGGAGATTCCCGACAAGTAATAACTTGGCAACCGAGTGAAAGGGGGATTTTATGTTAAAGATCTTGTCAATATCAGTTTTTCTATTTCTTTTTTTTTTTTTTTGTTTTTTTCGTTTTTTTTTTTTTTATTAATACTTTTTATAATTAATATAGATAAAATGTTTTAGTGTTTGGAGTAGTAAAAAATAATAATGTTTAAAATCGTGTCGGATTTATTAACTATGATAAAAAAAAAAAAACGTTTTATGTAAAATGGTAATTTACATTATTAGTTAAACGGCGACCGAAGTGAAATTGTTTTCATTTCCAAAATGGCGACTGGGGCTAGTCTAGATGAGGGTATCACGGTTGAAGATAATTCAATTATTCCGCATTCCAAATATATAGCGGGCGATATTGGTGAAGATATAAGCGATGAAGAAGGTATTTATTTATTTTATAATTGTATTTTAGGCGTTAACTTTTTTTTTTTTTTTGAATTTTCACATTTGAAATTCTTTTTTTTTTTTTTTTTTTTTTTCAATAGAAATCTTGTTTATCGAATTTTTATTTTTTTTTGACAGACTGGGCGTTGAGGTATGTGTTGGCCTAGATAACCTGATATTAATTTTTAAATGTTTTTAACAATGTACCTTTTATACAAATATTTCTATTTTAAATACTTTTAAATACATCCTTGAGAGAAATTCTTAGAATATATTTCATAAGAACAATGATTCATTTCAGTGCCCTTAAACTTTATATTTTATTTTAATTTTTTTTTTTCCTTCACAAATATTATTACCATTTTGAATATAAAATTCAATTTTTCAATTTTTATTTTTTCAAAGTGTGCGAACAAAAAAAATCAATAAATTATTTTTTTTAATCATCAATTAATAACTTTCTATACATTTTTTTTTTTTTTTTTTAAATATTATATTCTCACTGATTTATCTAATCACAATTATAATTTGAAACCAATATGAAAATAAGTTAAAAATAAGTTTTTTTTTTTTTTTTTTTTTGTTTCGAGAAAAAACAAACAAGACTCGTTCCAAAGTACATTTTATCGAAACATTTTGTAAATAATGTAAGGCTAAATTCTTTTTAAAAAAATAAAATAAAATAAGATAATTCGATTATTCTACATGAAAAACATTTATTGTTTTATTATTATTATTATTTTTCATTTCGAAGTTTTTTTTTTAATAAATTTTTACTTAACGATAAGTCAACAGGAATTTAAACTAATTGTTAAATTGTAAAAAATTTATCTTACAATTAATCTGCAGATATATATTTGTAAAAAGTTTCAAAAATCAAGTTAATCATATAAAATAAAACAAAAAAAAAAAAATATATAACAGCATCTAAAATAATTGTGTGCACAAATCGGTAAAAAATTTTTAAAATTGATGTCGGTTAAACTTGAGTGCTGTCATCATTATTAATTATATTGCAAGAAACACAAAATTCTTTTTAACGATTCTCACGGTTTACATGTCATGAATTTTGTAAACAATTTATATATATATATATATCTAATAATAAAACTTAATTTCTATAATTATAATGCAGATTTATAAATTACCTTGAATTCTTTAAATAAGTCTGTGACCTTTGACTCGAATATTATTATTATCAGAAATTAATTTACTTACCATGAAATCTTTTTTCCTAAATTTTTTTGTCGAATGTAAAATCATTTAACAATTTGATTTATTATTATTATTATTATGATCTTTCAGCATCTGTGATGAGTAGAGGATGATGTCATGAAGAACAATATTAATGAATTTAATTAATATTTCAGAAAAAAATAAAAGAGTGAAACCGCCGCCGTTAGATATGGCGGCAGCGGCTGCAGCGTCTGGTGATGCAAATGGATCCGGTCCAAAGACACCAACATATATATCCAAGCATAAGTCGGAAAAAGAGAGAAAAATTGGACATCGTAGAGTTGGCGTGGGAGGTGAAATAACATATAAAAAGGTTATTATTATTATTATTATTTAAAAACGAGTAGAATCATATTATCATTATCATATTTTTTTTTTAAAAGTATTACCTTCATGAAAAGCCACCTCTGATGATTAGAACATATCAATATTTTGTTGTTAAATTACTTCATTAACTTTAAAAAAAAAAAAAAAAAGACACTAGTTGAAAAAAATCTGTAGTAGTAGTAATAGTAGCAGCAGCACAACAGCAAAAGTAATTAATGAACAAGTTGAAAAAAAAAAAAAATCAATAAATTCTTCTTTTTTTTCAATCTCTTTCATTGATGATCACAATCGATAGGCAAGCTGCCGATCACTTACTGTGTGCTGATTTTCAGCTTTGCTTTGCAAATAAAGAAAGAAAGAGAGAGAGAGAGAGAGAGAGAGAGTGAGAGTGAGTAAGAGAGAAAGAAATAAAGAAAAATAATAATAATCATTTGCCCTTGATGCTGTTGTTGTTGTTTGTGTCAGTATTCATAATCTTGCTGTATATAACATATTCGATCGTTCAATTAATAAATAAAAATAAAAAATTTGTGTCTGTTTTATACATACATCTTACACACAAAAAAAAAAAAAAAAAAAAAAATGTCTAATTCATTGGTGGCATTTTCATCATTAACAGACAGGTACAAAAAGGTTTTTTTTTTTTTTCTCTCTCTAAGTCACACACGCACGCACACACACGCGTACATAATTTAATTTCATTTTTGCTTTTTTTTTTACAGATACAAACTTCACAAATAATGGGTTCCATACAGCTTGGAATACAGCATGCTGTCGGTGGACTGGCATCAAAACCGGAGAGAGATTTATTAATGCAAGACTTTATGACGGTAGAAACATGTAATTTTCCAACCATGGGTTCGAATCACACTCCTGCTCATCATTTTACTGAATTTAAATTTAAAAATTACGCTCCGATCGCTTTTAGATATTTTAGAGATTTGTTCGGCATACAACCGGATGATTTTTTGGTGAGTTTGTGAACCGCGTTGGAAAAATTTACATGCATTTTTATTTACTGATTTATTTAAAAAAAAAAAAAAAAAATCGATTACGTCATTTATCTTTTAATTATTATTATTACTATTAATTTTTTTTTCTCGGTAGAGAATGAATCTGTAGTAGTCTGAGGAGGAATGAAAACGTTGCAAGGTTTTTATTTTTTTTGTAATTTTTTTACTTTTCAGATGTCGATGTGTTCTGCTCCCCTAAGAGAATTACAAAATCCAGGTGCGAGCGGTTCGATTTTTTACTTGACGGAAGATGATGAATTCATAATAAAAACGGTTCAGCACAAAGAAGGAGAATTTTTGCAAAAATTACTACCCGGGTATTACATGGTAATTAATTAATTGAACAGGATGATTGTTTTCGCGGTTTTCACGTAAAGACAAATTTTAAAAAAAAATTTTTTTTGTTTTTCTTTTCAATTTTTAGAATTTAAACCAAAATCCGAGAACGTTGTTACCAAAATTTTTTGGACTTTATTGTTATCAGTGCAACAGCAAAAACGTGAGATTAGTTGCAATGAATAATTTGTTACCAAGTTCAGTTACGCTTCATCAAAAATACGATCTTAAAGGTTCGACATATAAGAGAAAGGTACAAACGAAATCTTTTTTCTCCCCCCTCTCTCTCTCTCTCTCTCTCTCTTTCTGTCTAATGATTTTTTTTCAAATTGCATCCGCAGGCTAGTAAATTTGAAAAATCGAAAAAATCTCCCACGTTTAAAGATTTGGATTTTATGGAACATCATCCGGAGGGTATTTTTCTCGAAGCGGATACGTACTCGGCTTTGATAAAAACAATACAAAGAGACTGCAGAGTATTAGAAAGTTTTAAAATAATGGATTATTCATTGTTGGTGGGAGTTTATAATTTGGATCAGTGTGCTAGGGAAAAATTGGTAACGTGAAAAACTTTATAACTTTAAGGGAGAAGAAAAACTACAAATTGGACTTGTTGATTTAATTTTTTCCTTTTTTTTTTTCTTTTCAAATTAGGAAAATTCAAATTTAGGAAGTAATGAAAACTTTGATAGTTTAGATTCAACGCAACTCGATAGTTTAGAAAGGGAAGAAAATTTAAGGGGTGGCAACGTCGCATTAAACAGATCGAAAAGCATAAACCGTCAAAAATTGGTGGCTCATTCGACGGCTTTGGAAAGTATACAAGCGGAAAGCGAACCCATCGATCACCAAGACGATGTGCCGTAAGTAGTAGTGGTGGTGGTGGTAGTGGTAGCAATAGGAGTAGCGTAGTGCATTTATGAAAACTATCGTCATTACGATTTCAGACCCGGAGGTATACCTGCTAGAAACGCCAAAGGTGAACGATTATTATTATTTATGGGAATTATAGACATATTACAGAGTTATAGGCTCAAGAAAAAATTGGAGCACACGTGGAAAGCGATGATACACGATGGAGTAAGTTGTTGTTGTTGTTGTTGTTGTGAATAAAAACGAGAGAAAAAAACTTGGGTTACAATTACATTCGGTTTTGTTTTTTTATTATTACAGGATACAGTATCTGTACATAGGCCCGGGTTTTACGCTCAACGTTTTCAAGATTTCATGGCTAAAACAGTATTTAAGAAAATCCCTTCACGTAAGTCGAAAAAAAAAAAATTTAGAAATTCGTTAAAAGCTAAGCTTAAAAGACAAAATGCAGAGGACGAGGGTTATGACTTGAATGTTCAGACGATGAATTGTCTTATTGTTTGATGGGGTTTTTCTTTCTTCCTCCTTCCCCCCCCCCTTTCCCCTCTTCTTCTCCCCTTCTTCCCCTCTTTCTCTTTTACTCTTTCGTACAACGTTATTATCATTATTATTATTATTTTTTAATTTCGCGCGCACTTCGCGTTACGTCAACGACGATAACGGTCGGTCGGATTGAATACGTAGAAAAAAAAAAAAAATTTCGTTCGAACAGGATGTTGTACTGACAAATATGGTTTGAACTATATGGAATGCGGATTGATGATTGAAAAAAATTATATTCGTGTTGTATGTTAATTATTATTATTATTTATTCTATAAATGTATTTGGTTAAGTGGATCACAGAACGATAAGAAAATGTTTTTTCTATTATCATTATTATTTCTTTTTTCTTTTTTTTTTCTTTTTTTCTTTTCAATATGACTGTGATGGATTTATATATATTTACATATATACATAAATGTTTATTTACTTATTTATTTATTTATCAATAATATGTTGTTACTACCTCCCGTGCTTTTGTTGTTATCAAACGAAACTGAAAAAAAAAAAAAAAAAGAAAAAAAAAATGAAGAGACGACGACGTTTAATTAAGTAGGAGGAGGAGGAGGAGGGAGGAGGCTTATTTACGATAAATAAAAGAGGAAAATTTTTATTTTCATATATTTAATAAGCGAAGCTTTTTTACAATTTATTTATTTTTTTGCATTTTTCATTCATTCATATTTTTTTTTTTTTATTACTCTTAAACATTATTATTATTATTATTATAAATTGATATTAGTATAATTGAAAATATTATATGAAAAAAAAAAAAAGTGTGTGTATACGTTGTGAAAAATAATATTGTGTTGTAAATATTTTTTGTCTGCTAACTATTTTAGTGGATTTGCCGGAAATAAAGGGAAATCACCGGAAATTTAGGACTCTGGTTACGAGTTACATAGGTAAACACCCTTGGAAAATATTTATTAAATTAAAAAAAAAAAATTATTAAATAAAAAAAAATTAATTGATTGAATTTTTCTATGCATGTGCGAATGAAAATCGAAATGAATTATTATTATTATTATTATTATTATTATTATTATTATTATTATTATTATTATTATTATTAACAATAATTGTCGAGCACGCGATTTTAACATATATTTCTCACTATTAATTTAATTTTTTAAATTTTTTGTTTTTTTTTGCATAATTTTTAAATGTCATTGTTGTTGTTGTTGTTGTTTTTGTTTCCGTTTTTTTTTTTTTTTTTAAAGAGCTTGCGTAAAAATAATGATGATAATTTTTTAATTTAAACTTAAAGTTTGACGCACGTAACGTGTCGAATGTTTGGGGGGGGGGGAAATAAATAAATAAATAAGAAGGCTTTGATAATTAAATAATTAATTGTTTATAAAAAAAAAGACGTCTGTCTGTGTTGAATTGTTGTGTCGGTTTGCCATTAGTTTTTCTAAAATGTCTGATTTTAGTTTTAATGGATCGAAAAAATAATTAATTAATTAATTAATTAATTAATGTTTATCCTTTTTTTTTTAACAATAATAATGCATGAGAGTTAGTGTGCTTCCGTGTGTTATTATTATTATTATTTTTTTAATTGTTTAAAAAAAAAAAAAATAAAAAAAAATTCGAACCATAATTGTGTACTTATTTTACATAAATTATTAAAATTGAAATGAATTTAAATTTAAATTTAAAAAAAAGAAAGAAAGGGATCGATATTCAAATTATTATTATTATTATTATTATTACTAAATTTTTTTTATTGGTTAAAATTTAAAGTGCTTCGAATGTTTTTAAGGATATCGTTTTTTTTTAATAATAATAATTTTCCAGTAGGAATAGTTTTTTTTTTTTTTTTTTTATACATGAACTCAATAACACGAACGTGTTTTTTTTTTTTTTAATTTGTTTACACACTGTTATTATTATCATTATTATTATTATCATCATTAACAAAATTTTTTATATTAATGTCGATTTGTTGGACGAGTTTTAATAATTAATTTTTTTTTTTTTTTTTTTTTCCAGCTTTGAAACATTCTCCGTCGAAAAGGAAAAGCATATCGCGAGCCGTTAGACCGTTAGAACCCGACGCAGAATTAGGTACGTTTATTATCATTATCATTATTATTATTATTATTACTAATATCCGGGTAAAATTTTGGCATTCTTGGATTTCTCAAATGGGTTCTCTTTTTGTGTGTGACTCGTCCAAGGCTTTTTTTTTTTTTATTAATTTGCTTTATTAATTAATAACATTTGCTATACTTTATCGATATTAAATTTGTGAAAATGTTGATAATAATAATAATAAATAAATGAAAATCGACAGCGATGCGAAAGTCGACACGTCATCATTATTATCATTATTATTAACAATAATTATTAACCACTAATTTGTTTGTTGTTACATTTTTTAAACTTACTAAATAAGGATGCGATCGAGCAGGAAATGATTGTCAGGGTGAGTAGATTTCATTAATGCAAAATGAAATTCACGAAATGAATTTTGAAAAAAAAAAAAAAAAAAAAAAAAATGTCTTTGTGTTTTTTTATCATGTCTGAACGTTTTCTCCCTTGGATTCGTAACGATAAATAAATAAATAATAATGATAATGCCGCATAAGAGAGTGGAAATGCGTTCCACTTCGAAGTTGCGACGACTCACACGACAGAAACAGGATCGGACGGTCAAACCCCGACCTCATCAACACTCAAATCCTTTAACGCAAATAATAATAATAATAATAATAAAGCGTTTAGCGGGAGCGCCGCGGGTGCCCCGAATAAAAATTCATTTTCATCATCAACGTCATCATCTTCTTGTCCTCCCAAAACAGGTCCCATATCTCCTGTATCGCAATCATTTACCTCTCACGTTTTTCCAGCCGTTTTAGACAGAGGCGCAACACTTCCGCAAAAAAGCAAAGTTCCTCCTCCCGTTCCTCCGAGGGGTAACGCGAAGACAAAACGTGATTTGCCGTCTAACCGAGGTAATTTACAAAAAAAAAAAAAAATTTTCTTTTTGATTTCGTCAGGAGTTTTCCGTTCGTTACGTTGGTTTGAAAGCAGGGAAAATGTTGTTAGAGAGTTTCCCTTCGGCGACGGGTACGCGGGAGACGAAAATTTTACGCTTCCATGTTGGTGTCCGATTACACGAACATGTTTAACACGATGATATTTAAATACGTTATTCGGGTAATAATAATGATAATAAAAATGTTATGTGTTGGTTGTGTAATATAAAATCACGAGAGTAGACACAAAGTAGGAGTGAAAATTTGGGATTTTCCGGGTGGGAAAACGTTTTATGTTTTTTTGGGGTGATCACAATTGCAAATTATTTAATTTTTTGTTTCGAACCAGAAAAAAAGGAAGTAAATAATGATGGGCTTGATAGATTGGGGTTGATGAGGGAGGGGGGGGGGTTTTTTTTAACTGCTTTCAAATTTTTCTTGCATTGTTTGCGTGTTTTTTTCTTTTTCTTTTTTTTTTTTTTTTTTAAATATAAATAATAATGATTAAATTTTTGTATTATTTGTTTGTTTGTTTGTTTGTCGTTATCATAACGTTTTTTTTTTTTTTTTTTTTTTTTTTTTTTTTTTTTGCTTTTTAACTTGCTTACAGGATTCGCAAATAGCTGTAGCGGGATCCCTTCCTGTTCCACTCCTCCTCCCGCCTTTGAAGACGCGGTTAGGGGGGACACTCCTCCTAGACACAGAAATCCTCATCACATTCGGAGTTACCGCGAAGAATCTGTCAGGTACGGAAAATTTAAAATAAAAACAAACACAAAATTTTATTATTATTATTATTAGTATTATTGTCATTATCATGTTGCATTTGGGGAATGAGTAGAATGATTGCGTTACGTATGCCTGGGTTTTCTTCTTCTTTCTTTCTTTTTTTTTTTTTTTTTCATTTTTTTTTTGAGCATGTTACTTTATTTTCTTTTCATTTATTTATTTTTATTTATTTATTTTTTTTTTTTTTCGAAATTTTAAACTAATAATAATAATAATAGTAGTAGTCTTACATGTTCTTTTTTCTTTTTTTTTTTTTTTTTTGATAAGTTAAGGGTGGTATGACGTTGTTATGGTTGTTGTTGTTGTTGTTGTTATATTTGTTTGCCCATGTGAATGCCCGAACCCTCTTAGAAGGAAAAGAAAATGAATTTGTTTTTTTTTTTTTTTTTTTTTTTTCTCCATCGACATGGTAGCGTCTCTGAGGTAAGCTTGGATCATAAATCTTCATTAAGCGTCGAATCGTCTAGCTCAACGAGTGGTTTCGCTAGTGGGACCACGAAAAATCTCACATGGACACCTCCGGCATCCGTTGAAGGAAGCACCCCGACGTGGACTGAAGGTACTCCATCGTTTACTGAATCATCAAGCAGCGGCGATATAGGTAACTTACCAGGTTTGCAATATTTGCAGTGTTTGCTTCGTTCTTGAAATTTTTTTTTCATTATCATTATTATTATTATTATTATTATTATCATTAATTATTTTTATTATTTGCGAACTGATGTTTAAAAAAAAAAAGCAAAAAAAAAAAATGAAAAACGAAAAAAGCAAGCAAGCAAGCATTTATTATTATTATTTATTATTTTTATTTTTATTTTATGTAGTTAATATTATTATTATTATTATTATTATCATTATTTATTTATTTATTTTTTTTTTTAAATGAATGACTGCTCCTGTAAAATTGCACATTTGGTATGCCAATTATTATTTTTTAATGATTTTTTTTTTTTTTTTATAATTTTAAAAAGTAAAATTCACATTTTTTTTTCTGTTCGTTTGATTGATTGATTGATTGATTGATTGATTCATTCATTCATTCATTCACGGATTGATTGTATTGGATTGTTTCAGATAAAAATGTGAATTTTACTTTAATTTTTTTTTTCCGCTTATTTATGTATATATTTATTTTATTTACGTGTTTTAATGTGTATATTTTCGCTGCTTTTCGTCGTCGTGAAAAATCGTAATTTTTTTATTTTTTTTTTCTCTCTCTCTTTCTCTCTCTCTGTCTCTTTCTCACTGTCTGTAAAAAATTGTTGTTTGTTCGTTCGTACGTTCGTGTTTATTTATTTACGTGTTTTAAAGTTGTTTGTCTCACGTGTTGTTGTCGGCAATCATCCGTTCACGTTTTGTCGATGAATGATGTTTTCATTTTTTTTTTCTTCTTCTTTTTCCGGTGTTTAAAAAAATGCCTTTCGTTTTGTTTCGAGTTTTTTTTTTTTTTTTCCCTTTACGTGATCGGAAAATGTACGGAATTTTCTTTCTCTCTCTCTTTTTCTTTCTTTCTCTCTCTGTCTCCTTTTCTCGCGCGTTTTTCCGGGTACGAGTATAATTTTTTAAACGAATTTTCGCGTTCGGTGCCGTTTTAATAAGAATAAGATCGATTCTAACGCGTTTTTTTTTTTCGTCGGTTGTTTCCAAGTTTGATAAACGTTAAAACAAACAAACAAAAAAAAATTGATATTCGTTTTCAGGATGTCCCACAACCCCCCTTAGGAGCACGCATTATAGAAGAGATAGTTCCGGGCCGAAATCACTAACGGAAGACGGTTTACACGCATCAGAGGTGGTAAGTAGATATACTATAACTAGAATTTTTGTCGGGAATGATTAATGCATATTTATAAATTTCATTTCACATGTATACGTATATATTTAATAACGACGCTGATAACGATAATAATAATAATAATAATAATAATAATAATAATAATAATAATAATAATAAATAAATAATAACAGCAGCACAGACGGAATGATTCGAAACGGTTTTAATCATTCGTTTTTTTGCCTATTGTAAAAAATCGCAAAAGGAAAAGGAGGGAATTTTGAGGGTAGGGGTGATGGAGATGATGGGGATGATTTGGTAGAGGGAAGGGGAGGAGCTTATTGTCCGAATTGAATTTTTTTTTTGATTATTTTTTCGTGGAGGAGCCACCATTTACATCGAATCGAAAACGAAAACGTGTTTATTATTTAATTCAAGACTGAAATATTGAGAGCCATTATTATTATCATTATTATTATTATTAATATTATTATTATTATTATTATTATTATTATTATTATTATTATTATTATTATTATTATCATTATTATCATTATTATTATGCTTATGAAATTAATAATTGAGAAATGTTCAGCTGATCGTAAAAAATTTTTTTTCTTTTGTGTGATTTTTTTTTTTCTCTAATTTGTCTCTCGTCACAAATGTGCGTATTAATAATTAATTGTCATTTTAATTATTATTATTATTATTATCATTATTATTATTATCATTATCATTATTGTTAATCTGATGGAAAACTTTAAAATAAATAAATTTTTTTTTTTTTTTTAATTTTACTCGAGAAAAATTTTTTTTTTTTTTGTTTTCGAAGGGAATTTAAAAGTTTAAAAGGTGGTGAGGGGTCGAGGAGGGTGGAGGGGGTATTTAAAACCC
>NW_002987038.1:59523-68996 GCF_000006295.1 Pediculus humanus corporis
AAACGCATTTTTTTTTTAAATTTTAAGAGAACCGGAAAAAATTTTTATTTTTTTTGTTGTTGTTGTTGTCGTTGTTACAAATTAGAAAATTTTCAATCGTTTAGTTTTTTTTTATTTTACAAAAATGTTTCTCTCTCTCTTTTTTTTTCTTTTTTTTAAGTTGTAGTTTTTATTCCTGTTGGCATGTTTGTTACCATCGCGTGCGCGTGTGTGCGTTTGTCGTATAAGATTTATATACAAATATAAATATAATGATTGTTTTATTTTCTTTCTTTTTGTGCAAGCAGTCCGGATACCTGAGGACCCATTATTTAAATACGAAGGGAAGTCCTCGATAGATGATTATTATTATCATCATCGTTATCATCATCAAAACAATCAACATCAAAAATATTATTTTAATATTATTATTATTATTATTATCATTATTGTTTATTAGTTTTTTATTTCATTGTAAAAAAAAAAAAAAAAAGAAAAAAGAGAAAAGGAAAAAAGGAAAAGAAAACGTTTTAGTCTTCCAAGTAGTTAAATATTTGGCGTTTAAAAGTAATAATCGTTTATTATTATTATTATTATTATTATTATTATTTATTTATTTATTTTTTTTTTTTTAAATGAGATAGAAAGAGAGAGAGTGAGAGAGAAATAGAAAGTCAAGATATGATGATATGTTTTCCATAATCGGTACAATTTGAAAAAAAAAAAAAGTTTTCTGCTACATGAGAAACAGATTCGATTTTTTTTATAAAAAAAAACAGTCGTGCCAACATGATTTTTCCTAAATTTTTTTTTTTTTTTACGTTTTGTGTAATGTTTCGCCGAAGGTTTTTTTTTTTTTTTTAAAAAGGTATCTCTCTCTTCCTCTTTCTCTCTCTGTCTTTTTAATTCTTGTTTTTTCTTCGTGATTCTTTCACCTTTCCCATCTTCTTTCTTTCTTTCCCGTTTAAAAAAAATTTATGTAAAAATAAAAAGTTGACATAGTATTAACAATAATAATAATAATAATAATAATTACAATTACGAATAGGATATAAATCTCTGTTTTTTAATTATTATTTAAATCACGTGACGTACGAATGGAGAGAGTTTCAATCAAATTTAAATTGCGGTATGTTTTTCAAATGGGTACAAAAATAAATAATAATAAAACCGTTGCGAATGTGGTTTACGTGCGTTTGTTGAAAATTAATTAAACCGCGAAATAACAAACAAAAAAAAAAAAAAACCGGGAAAAATTTGAATATGTATTAATTAATTTTTTTTTTTTGTTGTTGTTGTTCTTGTTGTTGTTAAATTAAAATGCTTGAATAATCACATGTTGACGCTTATTAAATAATAATCGATTGGAAATTTGATTTGTTTCTTTTTTTTTTTTTAAATTTTTTTCCCCCAAGTGCGCGCGTGTTTGTGAGTGTGTGAATGCGCGTGTAATGAAAGGATTCGATTCGGATTTAATAATGATTTAAAAAAAAAAGAAAAAAAAATTTTTTTTCAAAAGGCACCACCCAAAACGGCGAGTGAATACACGCATAAGTAATAACAAAACGCCGCCATTTTGTTTTTCTTCTTCCCCGTCTAATTTTTTAATAAAAACGTTGAACGAAGAAGGGGGGAGGGGGGAAGGAATCGATGATTATGATGATGATAAATGAGGAGGGGGGGGGAAATAAATAATGAACGAGAAGCCTTAAATCATTGTTTTTTAACATTACGGTATCAGGCGAACATGATGTTATGGAGGAGGAGGTGTGTAAGTCGAGTCCGATCGGAAAACTTTGTTTTAAAAATAAATAAATATGTAATGATAATAATAATAATGTTTCATGCTTTGCGTTTTGCTTCGGGCTTTATGATTATTATTGGATTCGTACGTTTTGTTGGATTTGTATATTCGTCTGTCTCTCTCTCTCTCTCTTTGTCTGTCTGTCCGCCGCCGGTTTGTTTGTGTGCGTGTCAGTTTTACTGGACGTTCCGGTGCTCTCGAGCGCGCGTTCACGCATCAAAAGTTTCAATGACGTCATTGTTTTTGTTTTGTTTCGTTTTCGTTTTGTACTTCTTGTTCGTTTCGTAACAACATTTTATTGTTTACTTTTTTGTCCATCTTGATTTTTTTTTTTTTTTTTTTTTGGTTTTTTTTTTTTTCTTTTTGTTTTAGGAATTTAAAAGATTCGACCGAGATTCGAACGATAAATATCGATTGGCGAATCGAACGATTTTAATTTATCGTTTTGGTTTTATGTTCATTTTCTTCTTAGTCTTCTTCTTATTATTATTATTCTTACTTATGTATTTTCGTTATTTTGTTTAATTTTTTTTTTTTTTTCAATCCGAACGATTGATTGTTTAATCAATAATGTAAATACAAGTAAATGATTTCTTAGATTTTCTTTCTGTCTGTTTTTTTTTTAAACTTATGGCGTCATCAAGTGAGAAGAGAAAGTTTAATTCCAGGCCTTTACGTTTTATCATTAGGATTATTATTATTATTATTATTATTATTATTCCAAAGAGGTTTTTCCTGTTCCGAATTGTGAAATCGAATTTCGCCGCGAACTAAAAAAATGTACTTATAAAAAAAAATTAATTAATTATTCAAATCGAAATTTAGAAAATTAAAAAATTTTTTGACGACGACAAACGACGGCAAACGACGACGACGTCAAAACCCTCCCCAAAAAAATAAAAAATAAATTTTTTTTTTTTTTTTGGATTTTTCCCGGAAAATTTATTTTTTTAAAAATAATAATAATCATTTTAAGTGGGAAATTGTTAGAAAAACATTTATTTGGCTTACTGGGTTACTGTATTTTAAAATATCACGTGATTTTCTATCACTGCCAAACGTTTGTTTGTTTGTTCGTTCGTTTGTTCTCTTTTTTTTTGGGGAGGGGTAGGGTTTCTACATCATTGTTTTTTTTCGATTCGTGTTTGGCGGTTTTTTTTTTGATGATTTCGTGTTTGATTTGTTCGTAGCTCCCCCCACGATCGATAAATCGATGAATCGATCTAATGAAAATCATGGAAAAGGAAAATGTGTTTAAATTTTCTTTTCGTTTAAATTTCATTTCGCGTAGAACGCGAGTAGACGTCGTCGTCGTCGTCGTCGTTGTCGTTAATCGAAAAGGTTAAAAGGTTAATAAAAGGTTTTCTTGACGGTCAGTCGGGTAAGTAAAAGAGTTGAAGGATTACCTATCGAAATTATGCGTTTTTGCCTGCGTTTTATGCGTGAGTGAGTGCGTACGTACGTATCACTGGAGCAAAAAAAAAAAAATGTTAATTAATATTATTTTATTATGCGATATTATTAGAAATTAAATTTAATTACGATTAATTATGATTATCAATTATTATTAATGATAATAATAATAATAATATTATTATATTAAAAAAAAAATTTTTTTTGAATTATTTAAATTTTGCTTTAATTAATTTAATTAATTTAAAAATTTTCCTTACTTAACACAAACAAAATATCCTTCAAAAATAAAAATAATAATAATAACAAATTTTGAATTTTTTTTTTTTTCTCTCTTAAATTTCAGACTCGACTTTGATTCATTCGTTGAATTATTCATTGAATTATATTTATTATAATAATAATAATGATGACTCCACAGGATGTGTTCAATCAAGAGCAAAATAAAAAAAATGAAAAAAAAAAAAAAAAAAGAAAAAGAAAATGAATGGGATAAATTAGGTTTGGATTAATTGTGAAATGAAAGGGAGGGGAGGGAGAAAGGGGAGTTAGGGAAGGGAAGGGGTAAGGGAGGGAAATTTTTTTATTTAATTAGTTCTCATTTTTCTCAAAAGTCGGCGCTACATACTATTTTTATTTTTGTCGTTTGTCGTCATTTTCCTCTTCCGCTCCAGAAAATTATTTCTTTCTCTCTGTCTCTGTCTCTTTCTTTCTCTTCCTTTCTCACTGTCTCTCTCTCTCATCCGGGTAATTTTTTAAAATTAAAATTATTACTTATTATTTAATTAAGTTTTTATCAACGTTGCTTTGAATTCTCTCTCTTGCTCACTCTCTTTCTCTCTCCCTCTCTCCCTTTGTGATATAACGTCATAACGCATTTAAAAAATGTATACGTTATCTCTTATCTCCTCCCTTTCATTATATTTTGTGTTATTATTATTATTATTATTATTATTATTATTATTATTATTATTATTATTATTATTATTATTAAACATTATTAAAAATCAAAATTATTTAATTTCTTTTTTTTTTTTTTTAACGGAAAATGTCGTTTCGTCAAATTATTATTATTATTACATTTGTAGAGTAACATAAATTTTCACGTATATATAAAAAAGAAAAAATATAAAAAGAATTTTTTTTTTTTTAATTATTTTATTTTATTTATTTATTTATTTATTTAATACATAAATAATAATAATAATAATAATAGTAACGCTTTTTTATTATCAATAATAAATGTTATTGTATTGGACAAAAATAAGAGAAAAAAAAAATTAAATTATTAAAATTTATTCATTGCGCCATAATAATTATTAAGTAATAATAATAATAATAATAATATATATTTATCTATTTATGTACATTATTTATTTATTAATTCGTGCGTGAAACAAAAAAAAATATTAATAATAATAATATTCATTTATTATTACTATTATTATTGTTTGTTTTTATGTTAATGTGTTTAAAAATTGCATAAAATTTGCGTGTCAAATTTTTAATATTTCTCATTTTATTTTGCAGTTTTTCACATTTTTTTTAAATTAATGCGTATAATGCGTGTGCGTGTGTGTGTGCGTATGAGTGCGTCTAAAGCACACTCTAACGAGAGTTAGAAAAAAATAAATTACGTAATAATAATTCAATTTTTCTTTTTTTTTTTTTTTTTGTTTCTTTTGTGATTGTTCGTGTTATCGAATATGATATTATTTCAACGTAAATTATTATCATTATTATTATTCTTATTCTTATTAATATTAATACTATTATTATTATTTTATCATGCCAAAGTCGATAATTATAAAAATAAAAAAAAAAGTTTTATTATTATTATTATTTTATTTTATTTTTTTTCTTTCGTCTCAGGTCATTCAAAATTTTAATAGTAGTAGTGGTAAAAATAATAATAATAATAATATTAATAACAATATGAATGAGTCACAATAATTTTTTATTTACGTTCCTGTGTATTAATAAAATTATTTAATATTATTATTATTATTTTAATTCAATTAATTGATATCTCTTATAAAGAATCTGATTAGATATGCGTACACGAATGCGTTTGTGACGTACAAACGTGCGTGCGTGTACGTAAATAAATTATTATTATTAATATTTTTACGATTTTTATCATTTATTATATATATATTATATATATATAATATTTTTTTTTTAATTATAAATTATTTATAAATATAAATTTATTTTAAAAAAAAAATGATTACCGTTTAAATACACTCGATTTTTTTTTTAAATTTTCCAACCATTGATTACGTTTTAAATTTCATCTTTTTGAATTTCCACGATGACGTCATTCATTTTTCCAAAATTTTCACACAAATCCATTTATTTTTTTTTTTTTTCTCATTGCCTGATAATGAATAAATACATATTTAAACTCCGCCCATAAATTAAAATTTTCATTTTTTTCATTGGTTGAGTTTTTCTTTTTTTTTTGTCATTCGAAATATGATTGGTTAATTTTTAATTCAAGGTCGTTTGTATCGCGCGTTTTAAAAGGGGTAGGAGGAGAGGAAAAAAACGGAGAAGGATTTTTAATATATATATATATTTTTTTTAATCATTTAATTTAATGAGTGCAGAAAAAATTTATTTGTTTATTTATTTATATATATTTATTTATTTTTTTTTAAATTGAAAAAAAAAACAACATTTCATTGTTAGTAATAAAAGACAAGTTAATAATAATAATAATAATAATTTTAAGTTTTCGAGACAAAAAAAAAATTATTATTATTTTTTTTTATTTATTCTTGTTATTATTAATAAATAAATAAATAAATAAATCATAAAAGTATGTTTTAATTAAAACGGTATTTATTAACAGGTAAAATTTAATAATATTTATATATAATATATATATATATTTATTTACAATCTAAGAAAATTTTTTTTTTTTACGCACGTGTGTGTATGTGTGTGTTTAGCGTGTACGAAATCAACAAATAAATAAAATTATTTATTTATTTATTACTCTCAAAACTCTTTTTGTTATTATTATTATTATTATATATACATAAATTTTTTTTAATATATATATATATATATATATATATATATATTATTAAAAAAAAACAAACAACGTAAATAATAATATTTAACAATTTTTTAAAATGATTTTTAATATCGTATATATATATATATATATATATTATAATTTTTATTGCCTTGTTTTTTTTTCAAATATTTTTTCCCGCCATTTTTTTTTTAAATCCTCTCCGCGTAATAAAAAAAATTAAATTCCGTTTTCCTTTACCCCCCCACTCCCCACACCACTCCAACACTCGCACCGAAAAGAATTTTATTTTAATTAATTTATAATGTCATAGAGTAAATAAACATTAAATTATTTGATTTTATTTTAAAAATTTAATCGACCGTTTAATTTTTATATAAAATTACAATTATTTTATTTAATTTTTCTTCCCTTTTCTATCTCTATCTCTATCTATTCATCTATCTCTTTCTTTCTTTCTTGTTTAAATATTGTTTTCATTAATTAAAAAGGAAAAAATATATATATATGTGTTTGTTCGTGTGTGTGTGTGTGTCTGTAACGCTACAATATGTCTCGACAATAAATAATAAAAATAAATTTTAACAAAAAATTATATATATAATTGAGGCATTTTATAGCGTTTTTAATTAAACTCTTAACCCATTTTAACCGTTAAATATATATATATATATATATATATATATATATAAATTTTTTTCAACTGTTTTTAACATTTAGTGATATTAATGATCCGCCATTTTATTTTTTACTTAAACAATTTCTATTAATAATAATAATAATAATAATAATAATAATAATAATAATAATAATAATAATAATAATAATAATAATAATAATAATAATAAATTACATTAATTTTAAATAAAGTTTTTTTTCTAATTTAATTTTTTAAAAATTGTAAAAATTTTCACGAATCATCTATATGTATTTATTAATTAATTAATTTAATTAAAAAATATTAATAAATAACATTTATTTTTTTTCTCGTTTTTTTTCTCATCGAATATTATTAAACAATTTTTAATTATTATCATTTATTATTATTATTATTAACTATTTTTTAATTTATTTATTTATAAATCGTTACAGTTATCAACAAATTTCATTCTAAAGAGAACAAACTTTTAAACTTAAAAAAAAAATTAAATGTTACTATTATTATTATTATTAAGTAATTATTTTGTAATAATCTACCAACTATTATTATTATTATTATTATTTATACATTTTGGAATGCAGCCTTTATCGAATGAAAAAAGGTTTCAGAGAAAACATTTAAAAATTTTTTTTTAAAAAAAAAAAACGGTCAATCATTTATTTATTTACGCTTTATTATTATTATTAATAATTATTAATTAATAACAAAATAATTATTTAACGTTTTCCGAATAAACGTCTTTCTCCCCTCTCTCTCCCCCTCGATCTTTGTTTATAATCTACTATCCATTATCATTATCAATAATAACTTTTCCTATGCATTTATTTACTATATATATGTATGAACATTTCTCTTTATTTCAGTTTTTATTTATTTATTTATTTATTTAATTTGCTTTCTATTCGATAAATAATTGTTTAATAACTAACAATAATGATAATAATAATCATAATAGTAAAAATCATAATAATCATATTAGTAATAATAATAATAATACGTGTCTTAACAGTAGTGAAAAGCCAGGGAAACGAAGAGATAAATTAATAAATTTTCGAAATTGTATTTTTTTTTTTTACACAATTATTAATAATACATAAAACGGGGAGGAAGGAGGGAGGGGAGATTTTTTTAATAAAATTTATCTGGGTGGGGGTGGTGGGAATAAAAATAATAAAAAAAAAACCTTCTTCGCCTTACGACTTTTTTAATCAATATAATTACGAATAAGTTTTTTTTTTTTAATTTTATTTTTCAATTAATTTATCATCATTATTATTATTATTATAATTACATTGATTGTCTAACTGACCGGGTCCCCCTTGATTAATAATAATAATAATTAATTTTTCGTTTTTTTTTAAAATACATACATACGTACATAAATAAATAAATAAAATTAAATAAAGGCTCGATATATTTGAACTTTTTATTTATTAACAATTAATAAACATTTATTAAAATTTTTTTTTTAAGGCAATATACGTTATCACCTTTTTTTTTTTAAGGCTTAAAATTTCATTTTCTATTAATTAATAATAATTATGTATTTATTATTATTATTTATTAATAATAAAAAAATTAAGAAAGGGAAAGGGGAAAAAATTAATAAATAAATAAAACAAATGAAACTTAATTATTTTTTGGGCCAAAGATTTTTTAATTAAATAAATAATTTTTAATGAGGAAAGTACTCCTTATTATCATTATCATCTAACGCGAAAAACTATAATAATAATAATAATAATAATAATTTCGTAACATTGAAATTTTAGACTAATAAAATTTGGCACAAAAAAAATAAATTTAAATTAAATGAATAAATAATTTTTTTTTTCTGCTCTCCATTACAATAAAATTAAAATCGATACGAATCGATCGATCGATAATAATAATAATAATAATAATTACGAATCGTTTTTTTTTAACCGTTTCCGTCGTGTTTAACTTAATCCAGTCTAAAAATTACTCGAAATGTACGCATACACACACACACACACACACGTATATAAATGAATTAAATGCATTAATTAATTTATTATTAAGAGACTATTTTCAAAAAAAAAAACGTCATCATCGATGATGTCGTCATCAACAACGTCTTCATCTTTTATATACAAAAGAAAAAAAGTATTAGGTTAGAATAATAAAACTCTCTACCTGTGTAATGAAATTTTTTACAAATTTTTAAATATTCATTATTAGATTTTTTTATTAATTAGCTAATGATGATTTATATTATTATTATTATTATTATTATTATTATTATTATTATTATTATTATTATTATTATTATTATTACGTCACAAAATTAATAAATAAAAATTTAAATTTTTTTTTACTAGAAATTTACAACCGTTTTCTATATCTTTGTCTATTATAAATAATAATAATAAAATTTTTTTTTTTTAAAAACATTTTTATGTAAATACGTCATTAATGTTTACTATTTTTTTAAAAAGTACCTTTACGACGTATTTATATATATTATTATTATTATTATTTAATAAAAATAAGGCGTAGAAGCAAAAATTAAATTTTTTTCGGGGGGGGAGGGGAAATTTAAAACAAAC
>NW_002987038.1:69091-74476 GCF_000006295.1 Pediculus humanus corporis
AAAGTTTTTTTTTGTATGGCAAAGTTTTATTTATTTATTTATATATAGATTAGGAATTAGAATAGAACGCGTTTATTGCTCCAGTTTTTAAACGACGAGACAAAAAAAAAAAATAATAATAATAATAATAATAATTATTAATTTACAACGATGAAATTCTAATGTGCGGCCTGGAATCCGTCGTCGACGTTGAAGATGACGTCGGTCCTGATGTCGTCACAGGTATACTACCCGACGTCATTTCGGTCCTTCCGTCGTCTATATCATCTTCTACTCCTACTCTTACTCCTAGTCCTCCTCTTTCATCATCTTCATCTTCTTCTTCTTCTTCGGTTCTCGTTGTCGATGTTGGCACGTTAACAATGACCGATGCCGTCAAACTCGGTCCTTGCGAATTTGAATTGCGTCGGCTTGAACATATTGTGGAAGATGCGTTTTTCGTTTTCGAATCCATGGATGGACATTGTGAAAGACTTTGCAAGGCGACTCCTTCCAAACCTTCTTGGACAATTTGTTCCGATACACCTCGGAGTTTAGGTATGCCAACGTGTATATTCGAATCGTCGTCTCTCATGTTGTATTCAACCCCTGGACCGATGCTTTGAGATTTCTATAAAAAAATTCCAATTTACAATTAATTTTATTATTATTATTATTATCATTATCATTATCATTTCGACGTAGTCGTCTTTTTTTTTTTACGTGATTTTGTTGTCGACCCCGCCACCATTTTGAAAATAAATCGGAAATTGTTGCAAACGACCGTTTTACAAACTTCAAAAAAAAGCAGTAGTAATAATAATAATAATCATAAAAATACCGGAAGTAAATCACAAAATAACCGGAAAACATTTTTTAAAAAAAATGCGTGACGTGTAATTTTTTTGTTGTTGTTTTTTTTTAATAAACGCAACCCTTTTTTCCAACTAATAATTATATTAATAATAATAATAAAAACGGAGGTAATTATCATTATTATTATTATGGATTTGATAATCGAACGCGAAAACGTCATAAATTTATTTATTACGACGTCATCAATTTTAATAATCAAACTCGAATTTCAAGCAAAAAACTTAAAAATTATTTTAAATTTTTTTTCCGTCCAAGCAAAAAAAAAAAAAATAACGAAACGTTTCCGGTTTTGAAATGTTAATAAAATTATTTTTATTATTATTATTACTTTTTCGAAACTTGCGCGGTGGAAAACGTTAAAAATTAAAATTTTTGAATAGGGAAAAAAAATGAAATAACCGAACGACGACGCCATTTTTTTTTTTTCCCCCGGTTGAAATATTATAACGGTCGTCGCCGATAAAATAAAGTAGAAAAAAAAATTCATTCACTTTTTGTCGTTGTCGTTGTTCTCTCTACTTTTAAATAATGAAACAAACAAATTTTTTCCACTACGACAAACAAACGAAAAAATATAATAAACATTCGCAACAAACAATAAAAAAAAATTTTTATAAAATTAAACTCGAAATGAAAAAAAAAATATTTAAAACTAATAAATAAACTTTGTTTTTTTTTTGTTTCGAAAAAAAATCATCTAATTATAAAAAACAAACGAACGAACAAACAAACAAACAAACCTTTTTAATTAAACTAACTCAAGAGTTTGTATATGTAGCATGCTCCGAAGTTAAACTTTAAACGAAACAAATTAATATCGGTAAACGTACGTTAAAAAAAAAAATTTCATGACGTCATGACATCGGGTAACAAAAAAAAAAAGATAAAAATAAAGTTTTATTATATCAGGCAATCATCATGCAAAAGAGGTTTTTTTCGTTTATAAAAAAAATAAAAAAAATTTTTTTTCCAAACAAATCACCGTCGTCCCATCCCTTTCCTATCTCTCTCTCTCTTTTTTAATTTTTCTTTTTATTTTTCCTCCTCCTTTTTTTTCTATTTTTCCCCACCCACTCTCTCTCTCTCTCTCTCTTTCTTTTTGATACTTTTAATAAGTTAAACTTAAATTAAATTAAAATTAAATTAAAAACTTTTTTTTTACTAATCGTTTTTGCATCCACGAAAAAAAATTTTTCAATTTTGTTGCACGCATTCATTAGCCGAACCGAGCAAGAAGCAAAAAAAATTAAATTTTCGGTTATAATAATAATAATAATAATAATAAATAGGAGGATGATCGGGGGAAGGCGGGAGGGGGGAGGGAAGAAGAGAAAAAAAACGTACCTTTGACCGAACTTGAATGTTGTCGCTGTAAACTAAGACGACTCTGTCTTTTCCTGTGCTTGTTGCTAGAAACGGAATGCTCTGTTGTGCCGAGTAACAATATCACGTGAGCATATGGGAATGAACATATATATATATATATATATTTAAAAAAAAAAAAGTAAATATATGTGTGTCTATGATGACGTAAGCATGCATATAATGTACGCGATAATATCGTATATCATATACGTGACGTTTTCCTTTTACGTATTCGATCGATCGATCGATCGATCGATATAAACCTCCACACAAAACCTCCTGTAGTTTTTTTTTTTTCTTAATTTATCTACCCCCTCATTCTATAAACTACTAAAAAAAAAAAACGGATTTGTCTATAAACTACTACAGGAAAACGCACGCGCACGCGCACACCACACCTCTATACGACGACTAATATACTAAACGTTTAATATTATTATTTAAAAAATTTATATTAAAAGTCTACATCAGGGTATTTTCCGCGTCTCTTATTACTTTCATTTATTATTAAATCCTCGCGATAAATAAACGCGACATCGTTCGTCGTGGCAGTAGAAACACGACGACCGAGAGTAGAAAAGGGCGTAAAAAAATATTATTACATAAATATATAAATCAATAAATAAAATTTATTTAACCGGAATAATTTGACAATTTTAATTGTGTAAAATTTATAAAATTATTTCTCTCTCTCTCTCTTTTTTGTTTCCTATTATTATTATTATTATTATTATTTTTAAAATTGTTATGAAGAGTTAAATTAAGTCTTTAAAAAAAAAAAATTTTATATTTAAATGTCACACGCGGCATATATATATATTTTAAACATTTTATCATTAAATATATTTCTCAGTGAAAAGAGACAAAGAGAGATTTCCTCATTCATCAATTAAATGATTTTCCAACCTTTTTCACCTCTCTCTCTTTCTCTCTCTATCTTTTATATTATTTGATATTAGCGACAACCAACAATTTACTTAATAATAATAATAATAAACTATAATTTTTGGTGGTGGGAAAACTTCGACTAACATAATACGAAACATCTTTATTTAACCGTTTGTCATTTTCAAATAATTTAAATCATATTTATTGCCTTGTTATGGCATTTACCGTTACGTAATTTATGGCATTTACAAAATAATTAATATACCTGATTGGAAAATTTTAAAATTTACCGTTTCCGGTTTTTCCTCTTTTGTTATTATTATACGCACACACCCAAAAATTTCGTTTTCAAAATCAGAGCTAGTATTTATTTACAAAAACCATCGGGTAATCTATATTTGCCTGGTATTTAAAATTAAAAATCGATAATAATAAAACAAATTTTTGTTTCGTGGAAATAAAAACGGCGTGGCAGGAGCACGATTAATTAAATCAATTATTACAATCAGTCACACGCACATTTTCCTTAACGAAGAATAAGAAATACGAGTGAAAATGTCGACGAAAAACAAAAAACCGGATACGGTTGTTGCGAATAAAAAAAAAACGTGTCAATAGAAATTTACGAATTTAGTTTTTTTAATTAAAAAAAAAAAAAAGTTTCGAACTCAAAAAGAGAAAAAAAAAAAAATTAAAAATTATTTTCATTACGTAATTAATTTTTTTCGCTTGAATATATCGTACGACCGGATGCGATTTAATTTTTTTATAAAGTATTTCCGGTTTTTCGATCTCCGCGTACGTCACACACAATATGTTAACCATTATATACATGTATATAAAAACATTATAAATCAAACGACGAAACATTTTATTATTATTATTATTTTATTTAAAAAAAAAAAAAAGTTTTGACATTTTAAAATCCCCTTTAAAATGTGTAATGTATGCATATACGTATATTTATACGCATATATATATATTTAGTATCAGCTTAACCTTTTGACCTTTTTAAATTTAAACACACACACACAGAAAGGAAAAAAGAAAATTTTTTTTCATTTCATTTCATTCTCGTTTTTCTTTTTTTTCTATAACTTTTAAATTTACATAATTTAATATTGAAAAATTATTCTTTAAATTATTTAATTTTAACTATATTTATTATAGACTATAAAAAAAATTCCAATTATTATTATTATTATTAAAAAAAAATTGTGTTGAAATCAGCAGAAAATTTTTTTAGTTTTTAACTTATTCTTATTTTCTTTTTGGGGGGCGGTGGTGGTGATGGGAATGGCGAATGATAAATGAGAATAAGATAGGTTCGAGATAAAAAAGAAAAGATTTAAATTCTACTCCGTAAGTCGTGGGGGGGGAAAGATATAAAATGTGGGAGAGTGTAGGTGGGGGCTAAAGGGGGGTGTGAAGGGCAGAAGCTGGAGAGAGTATAAGAGTGTAAAAATGAAAAATATAATTTTCATGATAGGAAAACATTTGTAAAACGTTTTACTAAAAAATTTTTCACCACGGGCGTAACGATCAAATGATAATCGTTTAGGAAACCGAAATTATTTATATATTATAAGTAAGTTTCCAAAAATTTTATATAAATTCTGGAAGAACATTCTGGAACAAAAACTTTTCCTTTTTTTTCCTTTTTTTTGTTTTCCTCTGGCTTTTTTTGAAACGCTAACAACAACCGCACGTACGTCAATCAATCACGTTTTGATATTAAAAATTAAAAAATTTTAAAATCGTCTGCTTATTATTATTATTATTTATTATTATTTACCCCCATTTTTTTCTTTTGGGGGGAAGGGAGGGGGAAATTATTATTAAGGTTTATTTTTAAAAAAAAAAATCACCGAAGGATAATTTTTGAACGTTTAAAATTTTTTTTGTTTTTTTCAAATGATTTCTCTCAAATAAATACTTTGGGGGCTTTTTTCTTTTCTGACAAGAAAACAACCTTTAACCCTTTCCTCTATCTCTCTCTCTCTCTCTCTCTCTCTCTTTTTTTTGTGCTCGCAGTCGTCCTCATCTACTCATTTTTCCCACAGGGAATGGTAATTCTAAAATCTCGAGAACAAAAAAAAAAAAAAGGCATGTATTATTCATTTAAAGTGAAGGTTTTTTTTCCTTTTTTTTTGCTTTTTACCTTTTTCTCTTTTTTTTCCTACTTCTATTCTTCCTCTCTCTCTCTCTCTCTCTCTCTCTTCCTCTTTCCCACATTAATCCTTTACCTCTCTCTCTTTCTCTCTCTCTTTCTCTCTC
>NW_002987038.1:74732-79767 GCF_000006295.1 Pediculus humanus corporis
GTGTAACTTAAAATCGGTACAAATGAAAATTTATTCATCGTTACTCAACCGATATTTTTTCCAACAAACAAACAAACAACCGAACAAACAAAAAAATAAATAAAGGTGTTTGTTTTTTGTTTAGTTTAATAATTATTACGATCGTAAAAATTTTAACTTTGAAATTGCATTAAAAATAATTTTTTCATTAAAGTACAAAAGTTTTTATTTTTTTATTTTTAACAAAAAGAAAACTTTACGTAAAAAAATAATAATAATAATAATAACAATAAAAATTAAAACCGTATTTAAAGTCATAGAGTAAAAAATCAATCAAGTGAAGGAATATAAAAAAAAAAAAAACAAAAGAAAATTTTAAATAGACTTTCATTCGAATGAAACAAAACATTAAAAAAAAATAATAATAAAAGCGTTTATATAAATTTATCCCGGAGCAATAGTTTTTTTCACGACGCAAAGAAAACGAAAAAAAAAAAAAAAACATTATTGCCAACTTTACGAACCAACGGAGCGAATAAAATCATAAACATTAAAATTACCGGCAACAACAACAACAATAACAAAAAAATTTTTTTTTTTTTTATTTCATTTCGCACATTTAAAAAAATTTTTTTTCTATTTTTCCAAAAAAAAAAAAAAAAAAAAAACCGCAAGAATTCAAATTTCCCGCTTCGTTTGATCCTTTTTCTCTCTCTCTCTCTCTCTCTTATCCTCCACCCATCTTTTTCACTCTCTCCCTAAAAACCCGGGAAATAAAAAAAAAAAAAGAACACTTACGTACTGCAGATTTTTCTTCTTTTTTACGGGCAAGAATAAATAAATACTACCGCCATAGAGTAAATAAATAAAAAAAAGGCATTAAATAACGTAACCCCTCAATAGAATGATTGATTTTTTTTTTATCTTTTTCTAACCCTTTTTTATTTTCTATTTTCCATCTCTCTTTTTAACGCTTACTTCGTTAAATAAACCCGAATGTAAACGACTAAAAAAAAAAAAAAATGTAAAAAGCCCTGTTTTATCAGTGATTAACATTTGATTACGGTTAGTTTTTTTATAATAATTATTTTAATAATACACGCACTTAACAATCACGTTATAATTGAACTAACTTTTCCTCTAACCCACGAAATTTCTTGTTTTCCATTTTTTTTTTAACAACAATTTTACAACACTCGATCGTTTGTTTGTTTGCTTGTTTTATGATTATTATTATTATTATTATCATTTTCAATAAGTGTTTTTTAAAAACGAGATTCATTAATAAACAAATTAAATACCTATCGATGATGATGATAAAATTAATGTCGAACGTGCACAATTTTTTTTTTTTTTAATAGTTTTTATAAGTTGTCGTTCTGGAAACGACTGAATTTTTTTTTTTTTATTAAATCGATCGAGAAATTTAATTTGTGTTTAATCAATTAAATTTATTCGGATTCGTTTTTGCTTTTAATATTAAAGTCGACGACAAACAAATTCGCGCTTCCTTTTTTTTTCTTGTTCTCTTCCTGATTAACCGCACCTCTACTAATTTCTACGCTTTTGCCACCCGCCACCCTCCCCCCCCCAATTAAATAAAGCAAAAGAAACAACAACTTTCTTCTCCCTTTTGAATTATTCTATTTTCGTATAAAAATATTAAAAGCAGGTAAAAAAAATTAATATTTTCACTACTCGAGAAAATCGAGAAAACAACAACAACAACCGTGAGCAGCATCATATTTTCTTTTTATTGATAAAAATAAAATCAAACAAACAAAAAAGCTTCAAAAACGTTTTTTTTTGTTAAGTTTCAAAACTCTAAAACAAAATTTACTTTTTTTCAATAAAGTAAAAAAAAAATGTCGGAAAAACTAAAGCAGCATGCATGTTAAAAAAAAAAATTATAACAAACAAAAAAAAAATTTTTTTTTTTTGTCCTTAACAATCGACTATTTATTATATCAACTTGTGCCAATTTTTTTTTTTTTAAATCTCTGTACCTGATTATACCTGAATGTTTGTAGTCACTAAACTGGTTTTCCGGTTCCGGTATCTTGTTCTCACATTTCCGGTTGTCGACAACCTCACTGAAACAACATTCAAGTTGTCAATTTTCTTTTTTTTTTTTTCTTTTTGAATTTAATTTTTTTATTATTATTATCAACAAAAAAAAAAAAAGGAAAAAAAATTTCGATATAATTAGAAAATCATTATTATCATTATCATTTTTTTTCAAAAGCAAAAACGATGATAAACAATAATCACGAATTTCTATATAGCCAATTGTTTTATTTTTATAGTTTCGTCTATTATCGAGCTATATAGAAGACGACTACAACATTCAGGCAAAAGCAAAAATAAAAAAAAAAATTGCATTTATTTAAACATTAATTATGCTTGTTGTTGTACACTCGAAATATTCCCCCCTCATCCTTTTACCTCCTCCCCTTGACCCCCATCTGCATTCCAACCCCCCTTAAGGACAGGACATTCCTTTATTTCCCTTTTGTGCTTTTTTTCCTGTCGGATAAAAAAAAAAACATTCGTTTTCCTCCATTTTTTTTTTTTTTCTCGGGAAAATTCTTTGAACCGTCACTGAAAATATAAACAAAAGAAATCGATCAATCGATCTATCGAACAGTCGAATCGATCAGTCGAACGGTTAAATTGATCAATCGAATCGCCACTCTCTTCTTCCCTTTAAAACCGGCACTGCAATGTTATTTGATAAACAAAAGAAATCGATAAATCGAAAGATCGAATCGATCAACTCTCGTATTCCCTTAAAAATTTTTCTTTTCTTCTCTTCTGCCACGTTTTTCCCACCAAAAACGTTTTCGTGCGTTTAATTTTTTCAACTTATCAAATTTCCATCGTCGAATTACGAGACGAACGTGAGAATGGTTGTTCGTATAGGATGTAACCGTTACGTGCGATTGTTGTTGCCGCGGAAACGTTCGCAAAAAAAAAAAAAAAGGTCGCAATTAACTTACATATATAAATAAACCTTTTTTTGAACTAATGGATAACGGATAAATTTAAAATTCTTTCTATGAAATATCTAAAAGCGAACGGTTCGAACAAAACAAACGTAAAAAAGTAATATTAATAATAATTTTCGTGATGGTAAAACGTTTCGTTTTTCTCTTTGTATGCTACGAACGTAATTAAATTTTTTTTTTAAAGTCCGAACGTAAAATAACAAAAAAATGACGTCATACGTTGTCAAAACAATTATATAATGATCAATACGCGTTAAGTTTAATATTGTTATTATAATAATAATAATATTAATAATTGTTCGAATTGATATTGTTTTGCAGTGTTATATTATAAAAATTTTGGCGGGAAATCATTTCGAAAAAAAAAACAAAACTACTGCCACGTTTAAAATGTTCCTATCAATTTTACGAACGTGAAAAAAAAATTTTCGGCATTTTCTCTTTTTTTTTTTGGTATCGATCACGTGGTTTTCTTTTCCTTCTTTCCGACACACGTGAAAACGAAGCACTTCCGGTAATATCGCACAATAAAAAATAAATTTCGAAAAGAAAATTAAAAAATTTAATTGCAATAATAATAATTTTCGTTTGAATTTAAAAAAAAAAAGAAAGAAAATCGTAAAAAATCTTAAATTATTTTTATTACGTAATAAATACTAATACGTCACGGTTGTCACAAATCAATCACTTTTTCTAAAAAAAATGCACCCCGCACTTCCTCACCCACCCACTCATTCACTCACTCGCTCGCTCACGTAAATAAAAGAAACGTTCTTTCGTTAACGTTCGGTCTCAACCTTTTCATCTTCCCACGTTCAATTTTCACACCTTTCGACAAAAAAAACGATAATAATAATAATAATAATAATAATAATAATAATAATAATAGTAGTAATAATAATAATTTTCATTTTTATTTTATTTTTTCCCTTTGAACTTTTTTTGTTTTAAAAAAACGGCTTTTTTTTCGTTAACGATTGGGTGGAAAACGTTCACTGCAAAAAAACACGTTCTCTTAACAACGTCAAAAATGCGTTCGTGCGTACGTACGTACGTGCGTGCGTGTTTCACGCATTGTTATTGTTATTATTATTATTTTTTCACGGTAATATCAAACGATTTGGCACGCGAATTGGAACTTTTAGAGATTTTTTTTCTTCTTTTCCTACTTTTTTTTTGACGAGCCAATTTTTTCTTTTTTTTTTTTATTTGGCACAAACGCACACACGCACGCACGCATTACGCACCACATTCAACCGTATCGTTAATTAATTATTATCATTATTATTATTTTTATAAAAATAAAATATTCGTTTTACTAGTTAGATTTTTCCTACGCTACTTCGTTAGTATTTTCATTTCTCAAAATAAAAATTTTACCGAACGCAATTACACTTTATTATTATTATTATTATTATTATTTCGATAAGGATTTTGATAAAATAATAAGGCGAGTTTTTTAATATTTAATTATATTTTATAACGTCCGGTCGTACGTTCCAACTCATTAACACTCTCGCATTGTTTAAATAATATTATTTGGCAGAGAATAAAAAATTTCAAATGATTTGTCTGTGCGTTAATAATAATAATAATTATTATTATTATTATAAATAAACCTTTTGTTTCTAATTCCACGCCAAATTTTTTTTTTTTTTTTTTTTTTTAAACCGTTATTTGTACGCATAAACCCATCACTCGCATTTAAAAAGTAATAAATATAAGTTTAGAAAAATCCCCGTAGGAATGATAATTAAAAATTTTACGTTTTATGCGAGGGCAAAATATTATTTGTTGCTGTTGCTGTCGTCGTCATCGTCGTCGATGGCGCCCCAGTAAACGAAAGCCAAAATTTAAATCGAGCAAAAAAAATTTTTTTTTTCTTTTACTTTATGTACAATTTTATATATATACACACACGCACACATATTAATATAATCTCTTTCTCTCTTTCTGTCTCTCTCTTTCTCTTTCTCTTTCTCTCTTTAAGGTGCTTGTTTGTGCTCGTCCATATATATATATACACGTAAGCTTGAATTTTTTTTTTT
>NW_002987038.1:79787-91503 GCF_000006295.1 Pediculus humanus corporis
AAACATTTAAATAACGAACCTGATGTAGACTAAGAAAACGATATCAAAACAAATTTTTAAAAAAAATATTCACGACCACCACGATCATATGATAATTTCTAAACGACAGCAAATTGAGATTAGATTTAGTGTTAGCTCGTATTTATATAAATTAATGATAACAAAAAAAAATGATAAAAACAAAAGAGATAGAAAAAAAAAAGTTAAAAACGACAACATTGTACCTGATATCGTTGACCGCAGCACCTTCCGCAACAATTTGCCAACCATCCTCTATGACTAATCGCCGAATGTGCCGGACTAAGCAATGGTGAAGGTGAACCTGGACGTTTAGGTTGTCCGTTATACGGTACTTCCATTTCGACAAATTCTCGATCCTGAAAGAATAAAATTTTCCGTTAAATACTAAACGCGAGGGGGTGAGGGGGGAAAGGAGGGAAAGAGAGAGAAGGGAAGTAAAATTTCACCAACCAACCATAGGATGGATTTTTAATTTGTTTTTTAAACGCGACAACATGCGAATAAAAAAAAAACTGAAACAAACAACAACAACAAACAATAGCAAAGTAAAACCGCAACGTTAATAATTTTTAAAAAAAAAATTTTACAACCTCCCCTCCCTTCCCCCCAAAAAAAATAAAATAAATAAATTCAAACCGTTTTTCGAGTAACCGCAAAAATTCTCTATTATTATTATTATTATTATTATTATTATTATTATTATTATTATTATTTTCGACCGAGAGAAAAAAAAAACCGTTAAACAAAGAATGGAAAATTTTGGATTCTTTTTTTATTTTACCCCCCGACTCCATTTTTTTTTTTTTTTTTTTTTTTTTTCAAAAATGACGTTTTTCAAAAAAAACCGTTTTTTATTGAATCGCTTTTGATATTTACGGGAAACGGAGAAAGGAGAAGGGGAAGGGGAAGGGAGGAAAATTTGGTTAACCACATTTTACGTTAAAAAAAAAAAAATTATAAAAAAAATACGTCTACTCGTAAGCTAAACGTAAATGTTATAAATCAATTTTTTTCCTCTCTCTTTCTTTCTATCTACAAAAAAATAACGAAACGTTTTCCAGGCATAAAATGTTATACGAATCGGTTACGTTCTTTTCTCCAGCGAAATTTTAATTTTCCTACTTTCCCAAAAAAAAAAAACACAAAGTAATAATAATAATAATAATAATTAAAGTGCAGACCGAAATCGATGCGACTCATTAAATAAAAAAAAAAAAAAAATTTCATTTTATATTATTCTCAGTAGTTTAAACGCTCCCTGGAAATCAAAATCGTGATATGTGATAAGGGGTTAATGAACTATTTAAAATTCTTATCAATCGCGATTACGATACATCCGATTAGGTAAAATCGTCGAATAAAATAAATCGATCGTTAAATAAATAAATAATCGATAATTTTTTCCAAATATTTTATTTTATTTTTCCTCACCCCTCCTTTTTTCCCTCCCCTTAAAACCCCTCCTCCCACTTTTCCCCATCCGCCATTTTTTGTTTTTACTTCGAGTTTCATTTTTATTTATCTTGTTTTTTTTTTTTTTTTTGCACGAATATTACGTCATAAAAAAATATATATATATAGGAAAAATCTTGATTGCTGACGTCATACAATTTTATTTTTCCAGCGAAATTTTCTTTTTTTTTTTTTTTTAAATTTCGGAGGAGTTTGCGCATTTCCCCTTGATTTCCCTTACGCACTTTTTTTTTTTTAAATTTCGCATCGAATTAAAACCGGAAGTGAATTTCAATCGAATTTGTATCAACGCATTTTCCCACACGCACGCGCATACATTAACGGATATAATAAATTCGAAATATTTTTAAAAAAATAAATTTTCCATCTCACGTTTCCGTCTTTTTTTTCCTTTCTTTATTTCCATTGATTTTCTTTTTTTCTCTTTCTCTCTCTTTCTCTTTCTACTTCCACGATGAAAAAAAAGATTTGCCAAAGTTAAATGAAGGATAAAAAAAAAAAAAAAATTTATGAAACACGTAAACGGTGATAAAAAAAAAAAATCACTGAAAGTGACAAATTAATAATAATAATAATAATAATCTATCGAAAATTAATTTTTTTCCGATAGAAAAGAAAAAAAAGGAAAAAAATTTTCTTTATTTTTTTTTCCGATTTCGATTTCGTCGAATTTTCCCGACTTTTAAGCTTTTTATTTTTTTCTTTTCTCTCGAATTTTTTTATTTTTTATTTATTGTTTTTCCGGTTTTTTTTTTTCATTTGATCGAACGTCGAATGTCGTCGTCTGAACTTCAAAGTTTTTTAACTTCAATCAATGACGTCATTCGTTTATCATTTCCTTTTATTTGTCATTTTAGTTTTACGCACGTGAAAATTTCCTCGTAATTTTTTACTTTTTTTTTTTTTTTTTGCCTCTCCGTCCTCCAATTTTTGTTTCTCTTTTACTTGTAGAGGGAGGGGAAAATCTCTGACGTCATTTCCGTTTTCTTATTATTTTTAAATTAATATGTACGCATTTAAAATAAAAAAATTTAACGGAAATTTGTAAATTCGGATCGTGATTTTTTTTTTTGTTTTCTGGAAAATTCTAAATTTTGATTATATTTTCCTTAATGAATTTACATCATCATTATTATTATCACCATCATTATCATCATCATTATTTAATTTATCGTCTATATTTTCTTATTTCTTCTAAAATTTTTGAAAATTATCGAAATAATTAAAAATATCGTGAAAATTTTTTAAAATTTTTTCATCATCGTCATCCTGATCTCGATTATTATTATTATTATTACTATTTTTTTTTTTCGTTTAAGTAAAAAAAAATCAAAATATTGAAATAAACATGGGAGGGGGGCGTTTAAATAACAAAAAAAATTCATGAAAAAAAAAAAAGTAAAAACAAAATCAAACGATAAAAATGATTTTTATGCTGGAAAATGAGCGTAACTGATAAAAGAAAACTGATAAGAAAATAAAAACAACCCAAATTTAAACGATTACATTTGATAATAATAATAACAATAATAATAATAATAATAATAATAATAATAATAATAATAATAATAAAACAAAAAATATTAATATTAAAATAAAATTTCGAATCGTTGATTTTTTTTTATTTCCACCGCCGCCGCCGCCATTTTTTCTTTTTTTTTTTTTTTAATTCGTAAATTTTTTAAAGTAAAAGTTTTTAAAAAGAAAAAAAAAAACTCATCGAAGAGTAATAATAATGATAATGATAATGATAATAATAAAACTTTTTAATTTTTTTTTGGATTATTATTATTAAACAATTTTAGTTTTCAGTTATTGAAAATGTATTTCTCTGTCTTTCTCTCTCCTTCTTTCTCTTTCTGTCTCTCTTTCAGCCATGTTTAATAAGTGAACTTTTCAATAATAATAATAATAATAATATTACTAATAAAATCTCTCTACTTTTTTATTTTTTTTTTTGATTTACTTAAGAGGATTTATTTAAAAGTTATTTAAAAACCTCGTCCGTCCACCTCAAAGTTTTTGTTTTCCTTTTACGATTTTTCCTTTTTTTTTTTGCTCGTACCTGAGCTCGAAAAAAACAACTCGAAAAAAAGGAAAAAGAAAAAAAGAAGAGAAAAAAAATTTTTTTTTTCCGTAACGGAATCCGATAAACCAAAAAGTCCGGGAAAGAAAAAGGAAAAAAAAAGAAAAGAAAATGGTAAAAACGACAAGGGAAAAATTTAAAAGGAAAACATTTTTAAAAGGAAAAATGGTATATATTTAGTTAATAATAAGAAAGGAAAAAAAAAAGTGAGAAAATTCAATTTTTAAATATTCTTTCATTTCTCATGAATTTTCGATTAAAATTTTCCCTTTTTCCTCATTCTCTAACTCGATTCAAGGAAAAAAAAAGGAAAATATACCAATTTTCCTTTTTTTCCTTTTTTTCATTTTTTTTTGTTCGTAAGGAATATTTAAAAAAATATTTTACGAATAAACTTAAAAAAAAAAAAAAAAGGAAAATTTTATAAAAAAATTACGACGACGGCGTTTAATGATAATAATAATAATAATAAGTGAAGAGAAGAGAAAAAAAAAGGAAAATTTTTTTTTTTTGCTGACGTTTATTCTCTTTTTCGAATGATAAAAAGAAAAAAAAAGAAAAACGTCAGAGCTACTACGTTAAATAATTAAAAATAATAATAATAATAATAATAATAATAATAATTTTTTTTTTATAAGTTTTTCCCTCCCCCCCCCTTTGATTGAATTTTCCGTTCATTTATGGGACTTTTTGATTTTTTTTTTTTTTTAAACTTTGCCCCCATATTTTGGGAATCGTTATTATGTTGACGTCACTATTTTTTTTTTCTTTTACGTCATTTTTTTTTATCTTCTCTCTTTCTCTGTCTCTTTTCATTTTTTTTATCTGTTTCTCTTTGTTTTTTTCCTTCCCCTCCTTCTCTCTTTTTTATTTTTTCTATCCGTTTCTCCTGACTTCTATTTTTTCTCTTTTTTCTTCTTTTTATTTTTATCTCTTTCTATTTTTTTTCTTTTTTCATCGGTTTTTTTTTTGTTTTTATCTCTCTCTCTTTCTCTTTGTTTCTTTCTTTTTGACTTTTTCTTCATTTCTATTTATCACTTTATTTCTCTCTTACTCTTTCTTTCCCTATGTCACTTTTCTCTTTTTTCTATCCGTCATCCTTTGCTTGTTTTCCCTCCCTCTCTCTCTCTCTCTTAATTCTATCTCTCCCTTTGTTGTTTTGTTTCCTCTCTTTCTCTTTTTTTTGTATTTTTATTTTTCCCTTTGTTATACTTTCTCTCTCTTTATATCACTTTTCCTTTTTCTTTCCATCAGTTTTTATTTTTTTTCTCTCTCTCTTTTTCTTTATATCTATCTTTCTCTTTGTTTCTTTCTTTCTCATTTTTTCTTTATTTCTATTTCTCTTTCTCTCCCTTTGTTTCTTTACCTTCTAAATCTTCCTTCAACCTCTTTATATTTCACTTTTAGAAAGATTTCCTTGATGTGAGATTTTTTGATTTACTTTCTCAGCATCAACCGGTTGTTTCCCTCTGCATTTTTAATAATAATAATAGTAATAATAATAATAATAATATTAATAATAATAATAATATTAATAATAATAATAATAATAATAATATTAATAATAATAATAATATTAATAATAATAATAATATTAATAATAATAATAATTTTTTTTTAAATTCAAATTTTCATATTATATTCATATCGATCACTTTTCATTCAAAAAAAAATTTTTTTTTAAATTGAAAAATGACATTGTGATAAATTGAACTAGTATCAAATATTCCGACTTAAATATATTTTAATAATAATAAACGAGTGGTGAAAAAAAACTGACGTCACGAAAATGTGACGTCACTTAAAACGGATCACTACCGTATAAAAAAAAAAAAAAGAAATTAATGAATAACTCAAGGTGGAACGGATAGAAAACAAAAAAGAATTAATTATTTCCGTTTGGACGATCAGCCGCCATATTATTATTATTATTATTATTATTAATAAATTTTAAATAAAAATTAAAATTGAGAGAGAGAGAGGGGGGGAAACCAAAAAAAATAAAAACAATTATTATTTAAAATGTTGTTTACGATAAATAATAATAATAATACGTCGCCTATTATTTTTTAAACGCACGGCAAAATAATAATAAATATAAAAAAATAAAAAACAAAATGGCTGCCAAAAAAAAAAAAAAACATTTTCGAGGATGATGCGTATCAAATTCTTTATTATTATTATTATTATTATTATTATTATTATTATTATTATTATTATTATTATTAATATTAACTTTTTTTTCTTTTTAATATTTATTTTCTCTCTTTTTCGTGGATTAAATTCAAACTTTGACAATAAATTTAGAGAGAAGAAAATTTTAAAACTTTTTCTTTTCTTTTTTTTTCTTGTTTCTTCCTTTTTCTTTATTTTATTTTGACTTATTATTATTATTATTTTCGTTTGTTACTTTTTAATAATAATCGTACTTAATTTAACATCATTTCGTTCGTGAATTATATTTTTTTTTTGAGGGGGAGGGAGTGGGGGAAAAAAGCTCATTTAAAATGTATTTTTGAAATGTTTTTGCCGAAATAAATAAAACCTCAGAGCTATAATCTTACTCTAAAACATATTTTTTTCACGATGATAATAATAATAATGATGTTGGGGGAAAATTCAAATTGGGAGAGGTGAGGGAGGAAGTCGAGGAAGAAACAACTGCATTCGGATCGATAAATGAGAAACTTTTTTTTTTTTACGGGATGAATTATAATTAATTAAACTTACTGTCGTCTTTTCTAAACAACGGAGCAAATGATGATGCTGTAATTCGAAAATATCTTCATCTCTATAATTTTCATCCATGTCCAATCCGGATTCTTGAGCTGCCAAACGTGCTTCGGCTGCTTTTTTCTTTGTAACAAAAGCAGCACCAGAAGAAGCTTTTGCAATTCTAATTCGTGCCAGTCTTGCTTTCTATCGATAGAAAACAAAAAAAAAAAATTTTCGTATAATATTTTTACTCGTTTGTTCTTTTGTTTGTACAAACAAACGCAAAACATACCCTCTGAGCTTTCCGTTTGTCGGCTCTTTGATTTTGATGATAAATCCGACTGAAATTTGATACGATAACCGGTACAGGAAGAGCAATGACGAGTACACCACTCAATGAACAAACTCCACCGACAATTTTTCCCGCAATTGTTTCTGGTACCATATCACCGTAACTACAAACAAACAAAACAAAAACAAAATTAACAAATATAATAACAACAATAACAACAACAACAGCATTAAATTTGGAAAATCTTTTGAATTTTATTTCAAAAGATAAAAAAAAAAAAAGAAAGAAAGAAAAAATTAAAATTAAAATTTACAAAGGTTAATTAAAGACTAATTAAAAATACAAAACAACAACAACAGCAACAATAATAATAATAATAATCAAAGAAACAATGTTACAACGCCATTGTTTGCTCTTTTTTTTTTTAAATACCTTTTTCTTAAATTTTTATTTTTCATAAAACCTTTCGAAATTTTATTCTTTGTTGTTTTTTTTTTTGAGGAGGGGAGGAAAAGAGAGAGGGGAAGGGGTTTAGAGGAAGGCGAGGGGGTTGAGGGAAGAAAGAGGGGGAAACAAAAAAAAAGAATTTTTTTGATCCCTAATTAACAAAAATTAACCTTTCTTTTAATTGTTACTGTTTTTTTATCTTCCTGTTTTTGTTTTCATTCCGAATCTTTTTTTTACTAATTTTAATAATAATAATAATAATAATAATAATAATAATAATAATAATAATAAAATTTTTGAAATTCTCGCAGCATCCGTCTGATAAAATGATAAGAGAGTAAAATTATCAATATCGATTCGAAGAATGTTTAAAAAAAAAAAATTTAAATTCATCTCGTGCGGAAAATCTAAATAAAAAATTTTCCCGCAATTAGTTTAATAGGAAAAAAGAAAAACCGGAAGTACAACATCACATTATCAATCACATCACATCTTTATCGAAATAAAAAAATTAGAAGCTATGTTTTCCCAGTGAGAGAGAGAGGTTAAATTTGCAAAAAAAAAAAAAATGGCGGAAATTTTTCAAATATACACAAACGGAAACAATTTGTTTAATTGATTTATTTTTTCCCCCACATGATGAATGATTGTAAATTTTGAATTAATTAATTATTTAATAACTAATTAAAATAACGAAACAATAGATTTCATTCAGTCATTCATTCATTCATTCGGGAAACAAAATCATGAGATGTTTGAAAAGATTTCTCAATTTCAATTTTATTCTTTATGTTCGATAATAATAATAACTTTGAATATATTTTTTTGTGACGTCATATATTTATATAAATATTATAATTTACTCATCGATATTTATACTAAAAAATTTTTATCGAACGAAAAAATGTGAGAGAATGAAACGGAGAGATAGAGAGAGAAAATTCTAACAACCTTTCATTATAAAAATAACAAAAAAAATTTTTTTCAGAATTTCCGACCGCGTCAGAGTCACTTCCGCTCGAAATTTTCTTCATTTAATGAATTTTTTTTTTTTACATCATACTCGTACGTTTTAATTTTTAAAGATTTCTGAACGCGCTTTCAAAAATAATTTTTTTTTTCATTTTTTTTCATTTCCTTCTCTGGAAATTTCTGAACGCGCTCTCTCTTACTTCATACTTTCGTTAAAACCGAGCTCAGGAGTAGTAATTAAAACTTTTCCATTGCATTTAACGACAAAAATTTATTTATTACCGTAATAAAAATAATAATAATAATAATGAAAACTCTCGTAAGAAAAATATATGTTTATAATTCAATTTATACCATTTCAAGAAGCAAAAAAAATTTTTTTTTTTTTTTAAATTTACTACTTATCGTCATTATTATCAATATTATTTTATTCGCAGTAACGGTTTTTTTTTTTTTTTGTAAACATAAGGTAAACATTAATTGATTTTATTTATTTTTATTTTTTTTATTGAATTTTTTCATCGGTTAATTTAAATTTAAAAATAAAAAAAAAAACGGAGATTTTTCCAGGAAAATGTCTTCTTAGTCGTCGCATTGCAGGAAAAATCACATCATCTATTTAAAGATTTAAGAAAAAAAAAAAAGAAAAAAAATCTAATTTTAAATTTATTTTCATCAGCAAAATGAAAACTAGATTTTCTTTTTTTTCTTTTTTAAATGTGAAAACGAAAAAAAAAAGAAAAAAAAAGGGGGGAAATTACTTACGGTAAGGAAAAAAAGAAGAAGAAAAAAAAATCGTTTCCAATTTATTTAACGCAATAAAAAAAAAAAAAAATTTTTTTTATCAAAAAGAGAGTTTTAAAATTAATGAAAACGTATTGAATCGAATTTAAATTTTTCCGTTTTTTTCTAGAATTTTTTTTTTTTTTTTTTAAAAAAAATTTTCCGTTTAAAATCAAAAATCACGAAGAAATTTGCATCCACATTTTCGTAATCTCCTCCGCGCCCGCCAAAACGAAAAAAAATCCAATTATTATTATTATTATTATTTATTTTCCGTCTACTGACACGACGAATCGTGTAATCAACTCGTAACCGTAAAAATTTATTCAATTAATTTCTCAATTTCGTTTCGTATAAATTTTAAATATTATTTCATACGTTTCTTATCAGTAATCCCTAAATATAAATTAAACAAAATTGAAAATCCCCCTCTCTCCTCTGTCTTCCCTTCCCCCTTTCTATCCCTCTCTGTCTCACCCGTAACCGACGGTAATTTTTAATAGGTCAAAGGTTAAATTAGTTACATCAAATAATTTAAATTATTAATTTCTTTTTTTTTCATTTCGTCGCGAAATTTAAAAACGAATTTTCCGAAAAAACAAAAATTTTCTTTTATATTCGAGTTCGATTCGATTCGATAATCGATTCATTCGATAAATCGTTATAAATAAAAATACGTAATAAAAATGGCCGAATAACAATTCTCATGAAAAAAACATTAAAGAAAGAAAAAAAACCGAAAACATGCATTTATAATAATAATAATAAAATTTAACCGAAACCGAAGCGTTTTTTATAAATGATTATTATTATTATTGTTATTAATGACGTAACAATTTGTTTTTTCGGTTAACGAGAAAATAATTTTTTTTTTGCTGTTGTTGTTTGTTGTTTGTTTTTGTCGTTTGTTGTTGTTAAACGTGGATTAAATGTGAGTTAACCAGAATATAATATCACGTTTTTTTTTTTTTTTATTGGTTTATCAATTTATATTTAATGCCCTTTTTAACATGAGAGACCTGGAAATAAAATTTATCGCGGTTGACAAAAGAGTAATAATTCATCGTTTGGTGTCATTACGATGACAACGAATCAAAAAAAAAAAGAGAGAGAGAGAGAGAAAGGAGGGAAAAAGAGAGAGAGAAAAAAAGTGATTGGAAAAAATAAAAAAGAGGTGAAAAAGAAAAATCGTGAAAGAGAAAAAAAGAGAAAACGTCAAACAAATGCTGGAATGTTGAAATATAAAAAAAAAAAGGTTCGAATGAAAAAAATTTTCCAGAGAAATAAAATATAGACGGGGAGGAGAGGGGCCGGGCGTGTGGGTGGGGAGTCGAGTTTTTTTTTTGGAAGAAGGAAAAAAAACATTCGAACTTTTCGAAGCAAAAAATAAAAAAAAAAAAAATTTTTTCTTTAAAAACAATCTTTAAGTGGGGAGGAGAGGAGGAGGGAGGAGAAGGAAGCAAAAAAAAATTTCTTCTGCTAGTATGTTAACGTGTAAAAAATTAAAAAATGAGAATTTCTAAATAAAAAAACGGCTGGAAAATTTTTTTTTCTTTTTTTTTTATTTCTGGAGAAGAAAAAAAAAAATTTTTTTTTAGCAGACGAAAAATGAAATCGAACGCAAACAAAAAAAAAAATATTTAAACGTGATTCGTTTTTTCTTTCCCTTTCCTCACCACCCTTCCTTCACTGCTCCAACTTCCTCCCCTCTTTCTCTCTCTCTAGAAAATTTTTTAAAAAATATTTGGAATTTTTGTGAAAAACGTGGAAAATTTTCATAATAAAATCGTAATTATGTTACACTTACGTAAATTAAAACAGAAGCAGTTAATTTTTATATAATTTTCTCCCCACATTCCTTCTCTCTCTCTCTCTCTCTCTCTCCCTACGTCTTTCTCTCTCTCTCCTTTTCTTCAAAGCCTTTTCATCACAATAACGTAACGTTACAACTAAAAATATTTCAAATTTTTCATTTCATTTTTTTCCCCTCTCTCTCTACCCTCCCCTCTCTCTCGTTCTACGCGAACGGGAAATAGTTAAAATTTTTCCCCCCTTCCTCTTTTTATTGACGTCACATCCGTTTTTGTTTTTTTTTATTTATTTATTTAACTTTAAGTAGTAAATGACGTAATTTAATAAATTTCATCGACCTTATTATAATATTTATCGAATAAAAAAAAAAAACGAAAAACTTGGGGGGAAGGAAAAAGTTAATTAATAATTATTTATTATTGGCATTAAATAAAAACTTATTAATAAATAAACGAACAATAATAATAATGATAATGATAATAATAATTATAATAAAACCGTTGACCTGAATAATCATTAAAATCAATTTAATTTTTTTTTTTTTCTGAACTTTAAATGAGGTAAACGTTAATTATTATTTGTTCAGGCGTGATAAGACAAAAAAAAAAATAAAATGGCGTCTTCTGAATGGAAAAAAAATAAATAAATAGATTTAATAAATTTATTTATTAATTAATTAAATATTTAAAATTTAAAAAAATGAAAAGAAAAGAAAAGAAAGAAAGGGAAAAAAAAATTTTTCATTTTTTTTTTTTTAACGACGTTAACGATTTATTTTAAAATGAATTGATAATAATAATAATGATGATAATAATAATAATAATAATAATAGGTGAATGAACGAAGAAAAAAAAAAAAATTGAAAAACATCCTCGAGCATTTACTAACGAGATGTGAGAAAGAAAAGGAGTTTAAAAAAAAAAAAAGGAAACAAGAAAAAAGGTAAAAACCTTTTTTCCTTGTTTCTCCCCCTCCCCCCCGTTAAATTTCCTGGCGATTTCCTTTCAAAAACGGAATGGCGTGTTTTCTCAAAGTTCAAGTTTTTTTTTTTTTTTTTTTTTTTTTTTTTCATTCACTTAATCAACGGTGAAAAAAAAAAGGGAAAAAGGAAAAAC
>NW_002987038.1:91523-103586 GCF_000006295.1 Pediculus humanus corporis
ACGACAATTTAATTTTTTTTTTTTTGTATTCGGTAAATATTTTTTTTTAATTTGATTTTCGGAATTAACAAAAAAAAAAAATTTCATTTGAGGAAAGAGAAGGAAAGGGAAGAAGGGAGGGAGAGAGGAAAACATTTATTTTCATTATTATTACTTTTGTAATTAAATAATAATTAATTAAAAATTATCGAGTTTAATAATAATAATAATAATATGATAACGTTATACGTGTGTTTTCAATAATAATAAAAAATATCCGAAAATTAAGTCGTTTGGAAATTTCCATTAAATTAACTATAATCACGTGATTAAAATCATGTGAAGAAAAAGTAAAAAATTTTTTTTAAGCGGTAGTATCTACGTTTAAAAAATTTAAACAAACTGTCTCGATGTATTTTTGCATTAATCCCACGGGAATGAATGCCTGAAAATCGGTGATGCTGCACGCTCGAGTAGGTTTTAATCTTTTATAACCTAAACGGCATCACATCAATTATTGTTGTGAGTCTTCTCGAAACCATCTTATTCGATGGAAACGAGTTATTTCCTGTACTCCAGGGCTCCAGTGACTGACATCTCTGGAGTAACAACCAAAAACAGGAGAAGTGAGATTCACAACCTTGTCGAATTGACTCAGATCGACTATAGAACAAGATTTGTTTTTGTCTTTATCTTTTTTTCATTTTTCTCTATTACGAATCAGTCATCATTATCATTAGAATTTTTCAGGTATACCTTAACTTTTCTTTGTGTGGTGATATAAAAAAATTTTTAGTTAAACTACTCATAATTAACCAAATAAATGTCAAATTTTTGGGTATTTTTGCTCCATTTCTTTGTTAGCCTAACGTTTTTCCAAGTGAAATTCAAATCGTAAAATGAAGTACTTATCCGTAATAATCATATCTACTAAGCGATCTTCTAAAGTTTTTTATTACCCACGCTTCCTTTTGTCACAAAAAAAAACCGTTAGCTATTTGTAAATTTAAACTTGAAATAATATAGTTATTAGTAAATAATTGAAAAAAACTAATTATATCACAATAAACTAGACTCAATTACAAAACTTTTGATACATAAATTATAACTAAATTATTAAATAAAATTAATAAAATTAATTAAATAAGTGACGTGAACGCATAATAACCGTTACAAACGATCCGAGTCTTCTTATTACTATTATTATTTTGAAAAATTCATTTCGTGAAAATTTTCCATCATTTATACGAAAGAAACGTGAAAGAATTTCGCAAAAAAAAAAAAAAGAAAAATTTGGCGGACAAACACATCCTCTTATTTCCAACCATTCACCTTGAATCCGCTTCATATCACTCTTCAAATCCCTCCACACTCAACCACCCGTTAAAAAAAAAAAAAATTTATTTATTTAAAAATATGCAATTAATTATGTAGAGGTTTTAGCACGGTTATTAATAGGACAATGACGTCGTCTGCTATTCAACATTTTTAAAAACTCTTATATAATTTTTTTTTTTTTTTATAAAAAACAATTTTTGCCAACGTTCTCTCTCTTTCTCTTACTCTCTCTCTTTTCACGTCCATCTAATTTTCTCAGTTTTCTTTTTTTTTTGACGTTCCGAACGAAACGATTAAAAATTGTTAAAAAATGATAAAAGTAAAAAATTTATTTATTTATTCGTTAAAAAAAATTTTTTAAATTTATTTCGTCGCGACATTTGCGCTTGCGCATTCAATATAAACAACAGCAAAAAAAAAAAAATTTTCCAAATGATTTATGACGACAAGATAATTTAAATCCAGAGTTAATATTAATTACCGACAAACAACAGACAATTTTACAAAAAAAAAAGGTGGGGGGAAAGGGGATGGGAGGAAAATTATTATCATTTTAAAATTACAATAATCTATAATAATTATTATTATTATTATTAAAACCAATGTAAAATTAATAATAACAACAATAATTTAAATTTTATCCGTTAGAAAAACCGTTATTTTGTATTGTTTACTCATGAAAGCAGAAGAAAATTAAAATGATTTCGATCGTATGTTATCAAACGTGATAATTATCATTATCAATTTTCTCCCCCCCCCACAAAATTTATTCGTAACATTTCCGGTAAAAAAAAAATAAATTGCTAAACTTTCGACCGGGAAAAACACGCGATAAAAGGGAAAAAACAAAATGGCTGCTGCTGTCGTTATTTTTATTTTATTAAGAAATCTTTCGTTTAATAATAAAATTATCCAGTTCTCCAGTAGCGAATTCTTTTTAAATTTGCAGCAACAAAATAAAAAAAAATTTGATTTTTCTCACGAGAAAATTTATATAAAAAAGGAAAAAAGGGGGAGACGTAAAAAAGAAGGAAAATTCACGACGCACCTGCTACTACCTACGACTTTTCCTTTTTTTTACCCTTTTTTTTTCCATTCCATCTCCTGGAAAATATATAAATAAAATAAATATATATATATTTTACGATTGATTTCGTAATATTTTTTTAAAATTAAAAAAAAGAAAATTATGAAAGGAGATGAAAGCAGAAGAAAAAAAAATTGTTTTCATGCGAAACACCGATTTGTTATATTTTACGATCGAAAAAAACTTTTAAATTTTAATTTTTCCTCCCCTCCCCTCCCCATTTTCCTTTTTTTTTGTCGGCGATTCATCATGTTTTCTCACCTTCTGGATAAAAATTTAAAAATGAAAAAAAAGGCGGGAAAAAGAAAAGAAAAATTATTTAAAATATGCGAAAAACGAGGACCGGTTGAAATTTTTTTTCTTATCATTCGTTTTTTTTTTTTAAATTTTCCTTATCAAATCATGACAAATGATAAAATTGAAACATTTTTTTCTTTATTTCTGATTCTCCAGTCACGTCAATTCATACGTCAATCATTCGTCAAACCGGAAACGAGGAAAATTTTTCTCAAACTAACGATAAAATTTGATTTTTTTTGAGGAGAAGGGGGAAGGAAGAGAAAAAAAATAAAAAAATTTCTTTATTTTGAAAAATAAGAGAGTAAAAAGAGAGAGAGAGGGAGAGAAATCCCATTTAAAAAACGTCAAAATTTTTTTTTTTCTTTTCCCTCAGAAACAAACAAAGTTAACATGCAATAATTAGATTACTTTTCATTTTTATATTTTTTATATAATAATTTATGAGAACCAATAATAATAATAATAAAATGATTTGAATTACCTAATTAATTATAATTTATTTGTTTTCTTTTCTTTAATTAACCGCCCCGAACGAAATTCCCGCCCAAAAATTTTCCGAAATTTTTCCTCTTTCAAAGGAAGTTTTTTTTTTAACCCGGGAGAAACGCATTTCATATTAACCCCTCCACTCGGTAGCAGGAAGTGTGCGGGACTCACCCCACGCCACTACCCAACTAAAACTCAGTCAGGAGGGAAACATCCGGAGGGAGGGGCGTACGCGGGAGTTTTTAACCTGCATTTCAACTTCCTCCTGAGCCAGAACCAGCAGGTTCACCCGAGGAAGATCCCGGTATTTTTTCTTCCCCTTTTTATCCTTCGAGAGACAATCCTGATCTGTTACCAACGTTTCTGCCTCTTGCGTAAAATATGTGAGTTTCCGGGGAGAGAGAGAATGTCCGGAATCCCGAATTCCGTTAATCGTTCATATGTGTTCCTTTCACGTCGCAGCTCCACATTTTTCCTGTTTTAGATCAACTACCCTGTTTTCATCCCATCGAACAAGGGTCGGCGCATCCCCGGGTTTCAACTCAGTGACTTTCGGCTACCTCGGGCTCCCCCAGGGCATCCAAATTGAAGGTTTACCCCTAGCGGATGCCTAGTCAACCTGGAAAATCTAATCTCAGAATCCCCGCCTCTTAACCATCCTCCATACCTAGTCTCAGAGTAGTTGGATTACAGAACTACACCACTACTTCCGGCAACACTTTATTTTATTTTTTTTTCCTCGTTCGCGATATACAAAAATAAACTCGTCACAATTTCCATTCAAACGTCTTAAATAATGGACGTTTATAAACAATATAAACCGGAAGTTGTTTGAAGTTATTACGTAATCAATAAGTTAAGAGTTCGTAAATCAAATTTTAAATAAAAAATTCTTTGTTATAGCATTAGAAACGAAATTTTATTATTATTATTATTAATAGTTTTATAACTCGTTTATATTATCGATATTATTATTATTATTACTATTATTATTTCATTTTTTATTACGCAAATGGCAGAATTAAAATTTCATTCAAGAAAAAGAAAGAGAGAGAAAAAAAAATTAAGTAAAACGTATAAAATCCAACCGTAAGTTTTTTTTTTTTTTTTAATAGCGCTATAAAAAAAATTTAAATAAATAAAACTCAATAAGCTATATTTTTATAGCAGCGCGATATAATTTCCAATGAAAATTATGTCGATAAAATCAATATCATTATAAATTCAAAAAAAAAAAAAAAAAATTTCAACGGCCAATAAAAAGAAAATTTACGTTTTTTTTTTTGTTAAAACTAAAAAAAATTTAGTAAATGGAGAAATAGCAGAAACATCACAAAACACCGAACATCACATCGAACTTTCTCGAAAAAAAAGTGTAAAAACATAAAATGTTTTTTTTTTTTATTACTTATTAACTTACTTCCATTTTTGTTTATTTTTTTTTTTTTAATTTTTACCGGAATTTAAAAATCTGGATAATTGACGACGTTTTTACTTTATTTTATCCATTCTTTCTCTCTCTCTCTCTCTTTCTTTCTCTCTCTCTCTTTCTCTCTCTCTCTCTTTCTCTCTCTCTCTCACTTTGTACGTTGCAAAAGAAAAATAAGTTAATAAAAAAAGGGAGAATAAAAGATGGAGGAAAAATAAAATAAAAAAAACAACTTTTTGTAAAAAAAAAAAAAAGAAAAAACTTTGAACGTAATAAATTGTTTTGAAGCGAAAATCTTTTGTTTTATTTTTTTAATAATAATAATAATAATAACAATAATAATAATAATAATAATAATAATAATAATAATAATAATAATAAATAAAAAATAAAAATAAGTAAATAAATGAAGTCATGACTAAATTATTATAATAATAATTTATTAACTTAACGACCGCATTCAACTTTTTTATTTTGTATATTTTTTTATTTATTATGTTTGTGGGTGTGTGCGCGTGCGCGTGCGATAAAATCGTTTTTATTTATTTTTTAATAAATAATTTATTTTCTTCGTTAATAAATTTATAAATAAATAAATAAAATTATCATGAAGTATGATTTACGCGCATGCGCGCGCCGTTTTACCTGGCCGCCATTTTTAATTTCGCTTACGTCACTTATTCAAACTGACCAATGAGAATGCTCGTAATAAAAATTACTTTTTTCTCATTGGTCGTTATTTTACTTTTCATTTTTCTTTTCCTCATTTAGTTTAGAAACGTGAAACTGGTAAGTAGTAATGGTTTTTATTTTATTTTTTATTTTTTATTTAGTATTTTTAGTTTTTTTTTTAGGTTTTATGGTTTTATTTTTAGTTTTTTTTTTAGGTTTTATGGTTTTATTTTTAGTTTTTTTTTTAGGTTTTATGGTTTTATTTTTAGTTTTTTTTTTAGGTTTTATGGTTTTATTTTTAGTTTTTTTTTTAGGTTTTATGGTTTTATTTTTAGTTTTTTTTTTAGGTTTTATGGTTTTTTTTTTAGTTTTTTTTTTAGGTTTTATGGTTTTTCTTAATTTTTTTTTTTAGGTTTTATGGTTTTTCTTAGTTTTTTTTTTAGGTTTTATGGTTTTTCTTAGTTTTTTTTTTAGTTTTTTCTAGTTTTTTTTTCTAATTTTTTTTTTTCAGTTTTTTTTCTAGTTTTTTTTTTTTTTTTAATTTTTTTTGGTTTTTCTTTCTAGTTTTTTTTTTTTTTTAGTTTTGTTTAGTTTTTTGTTTTTTTTTAGTTTTTTCTAGTTTTTTTTTTTTAGTTTTTCTTTCTAGTTTTTTTTTTTTTTAGTTTTTTTTAGATTTTTTTAGTATTTTAGTTTTTTTTGTTTTTATTTTTGGAAAATGTGTTTCACCTTAAATAAAAAAAAAAAAAAAGGAAAAACTGGGTCAGAAATTTTTTTTTTTTTTTCACTATTTATTTCCAATTTCACGGCATTAAATTTCAATAAAAGAAAATTCGAAACCTTTCGTCGATTCGTCATCTCTCTCTCTCTTTCTTCAATTGCAACTTTTACAACGCAAACTGTATTTGTCAATTAGAACTTTTAAAAAGTGATAATTTAAATTTTCTTTAAATTTTAGCAGACGATAATATCTTTATTTTTTTATTTAACGTCATGCGTTTTCGTATTTTAAACGCTCGAGTACCAACTCCTTCGATCATTTTAAATTTTGGTAAGAATTTCTTATTAGTAAATAAAGTTCCCAATTAAAATTTTTAAAATACTTTTTTTTGGGGGGTGGGAGGGTTAAAAAAATTTTTAATTAATAATTTAAAAATGTCGAGAGAGAGAGGGAGAAAAAATTTAAAATTTTGAATTGACGCTTCGGAGGGTATGCTTATCATCAAAACAAATTTTATTATTATTATTATTATGATTAATAAATATTTTTCTAGAAAGATTATTAAGGTAATTTTCGTTTGAAATTTTCCTTTCGAACTTTGATGCGATATTTTAAAAAAAAAAAAAAGGCTCTTAGAATTTTTTAACGCCAACGCGATTGCAACAAACTTTTATATTTTACTCAGTTTTTCCTTCCTTCCGGAAATTTAAAAAAAAAAAAAAAAAAAAAAATTTCCTCCTTTTCCGTCTTCGCTTCTCGTGATAAAGATTAAAATTGTTAAAACTTCCGTTTCCTTGAATTTTCAAGATTTTAATTTTTTTTTTTTATTATTTTTTTCTTTCGTTTTCTTTTCTTTTCGTCATCGTCTGCAGGATTCTTTATGCCGTTGGAAAATTTTTTCAATTTTATTCACTCTTAAATTTTTTTTGTTTTTTCATCTGTTTCCGGTTTGTAAGAGGCATCGTAAAATGTCGTTAAAAAATAAAAAAATTTTATTTTATCGTATTTCCCGTCTCGTTTTCCAGAAAATTTTGTATTGATTTATATTCAACTTCACTTCTTCTCCAGATTCTGTCCAGTTTTTTTTTTTTTTTTTTTATCTTCTGCCACTTTTTGGCGTCTGTAGTGCTTCGATATGTCTCACGTGACGAAAAATTTTTTTTAAATTTTTATTCCAACCATTTAATGACATCATAACAATCCAGTTCCAAAACGACTGGCAAATTTCCAGTTAGTCGACATTTTATTTTATCATTCGTTTCCGATTCCAGTATCACGTCATCAATCTCACGGAAAATATATATTTTTTTTTAATTAGATTGTTCTAGAATAATTCTACAAATATTTTCTCTCTCTCTCTCTCTTTTAAATATTTATGATGATTGTCGTGGGTTTAATTTTTTTCTGATTTTACCTCGCGTAAAAACTTTTTTCTTTTTCTTCTTTATTTTTCCTTTTCTCTTATTGTTATTATTATTAATATTATTATTATTATTATTATTATTATTATTATTATTATTATCATCACCATTGCTATTATTAAAACGACTACATTATTACATTTTTCGTAATTATTATCACGTAAAGTAATTTTAACAATAAAAAAAATTATAATTATTATTATCATTATTATTTTTTTTTCTTTCTTTCTTTTTTCTTTAATTGCTTAAAATTATTATCATTATTACTTTCATGTTTTTCTTCTACTAATATTATTATTATTATTTTTTTTTAATGACGTCATAAAAAAAAAGAAAACCTTTTGCACACACACTTTTTTTTTTATTATATACAACGTTTTAAAAAAAAAGATTTTTATAAGAGAATAATAATAATAATAATTTTCCACGTTTAAAAAATTCATTTTTAATTTTTTTTAGAAAAGACGTGGAAGAAGAAGAAGAATAAGAATATAAAAAATTTTAAATTAATTATTTTTATTTATTATTTTCTATTTTTTTTGTAAATTTCGCCAAAAAATATTTTGAAAATATATAAATGAAAATGGTTTTTGAAAATAAGGGTTGGTCGGTTGGATATTATCCAAGACCGTGTGAAGGGTGTGTACGTGAAAAACAAGGGGTAGTTTTTTTTCTTATGACACGGAGAATAATCGAATGACGTCAAAAATCCCATTTTATTTATTTATTAATCCTTTATTTTATTTTCTTTAATTAAAAAATTTAAAATCTTTTCAAGTTGTGAAATGATAAGAGATTTCAATAATAATAATAATAGAGGGGAGGGGGTAGGGAAATTCTTATCAAAATATTTATTAAAATCTCGCATGTGATTGGTCGATCGTTCAGTCGGTCGAATTTAATAAACAAAAAAAATTTTTCGTTCTTTTTTTTTTCTTTTTTTTTTCACGCGGTGACCTTTACCCTCCCCCCCTTTTCCCATTCCACTACGATCCTCTGACGCGAGCTTTAATTACGACGATCCGTAAAGAATAATAATAATAATAATAATAATGATAATAATAAATAATAAATTAAAATTTTTTTTTTAAAAAAAAAAAAAGAAAGAACCTTGTGTTCAAAATGCATGACGATGGCGCGAACAAAATAAAATAGAAAAAAAATTTTTTTTTTGTTATGATTTATTACTGTGGTGTTAAAAATTAAATAAGTAAACAATTGCGCAAAAATTAATTAACAGAGAGGAAAAGGAATAAAAAAAGGAAAAAAAAGGTTATAAAATATAAAAAAAAAAAAAATCACGACCAGTAAATTTTCCTTTTACTTCGTTACAATTTTTCTACCCCCTTCCTCTCCCCCTCTTTTTCTCCTCCTACCCCTCCACACTTTCTCTCTCTCTTTCTCTTTTTATTCGCGCGAAAATTTATAAAAAACGATCATTAATTTATATAAATTAAAATTATTAAATCTCCCGTATAAATATAACTTTTATTTATTCATTTTCTCCCTTTTTTTTTTTTAATGGGAATAATGACTTGAAAGGAAAAAAGAATTTACTTGAAAGGAACGACATTTTTAAATAATGTTAATGTTAAATAATATACGCGCACGCGCACACACGCAACATCCGCACAAACAAATTCATTCGTACGTAAAACAATTATATAAATTTTCCTTTAAAAAAATTAATAAAACAAGATGATCTCGTTAGTCAGGTGTTTTGTCTGTTGCCTTACTTCCGGTTGCATTTTCCGGAAGTAGGCGGCTTAAACCCAAAGCTGAATAAAAAATAGGCTGCTTAACGATTGGGAAGCCGGTACTTGCCGAACCCTAAAATGTAGGTTTTACTCCCACGAACGTCCCCCTTATCCTGTTTCTGATTACTCCAAAAATTTTGTCGTCATCAGTTGTCATTCCGTTAGTTGGACTCGGGAAAACTAACAATGTGAGGTCATAGGTTATAACAACAAAACTATTTAGGATAGAAACTCGTAATGAAAAAAAAAAAAAAAAACTTGGAAACAAACACGCAAAAAACAAAACCGTGATTAAAACCAAAAATAATTATAATAATAATAATAAAAGATTTTTCCTTAATTTTCAAAAAGTTTATTTTCAAAAACCCTCCCTTCTCTTTACGACAAACGAAACAAACATTTTCCCATCGTGTCCATAACTTACAATCATCACGTAATTATCAAAACTTTTTCCTTTTCTCATCCAAAGCCAACCAAAAAAATAGTAATAATAATAATAATTATAATTTATTTTTAATTTTATAAAATAAACATTTAAAAAAAAAACTCAAACAAACACTTTATTAAATAATAATTAATTTAAGCCGGAAATTTTCGTTGACGTCACGATTTGTATACAAAAAAAAAAAAATACATTTAATTCATAATTGCGTATTTATTTAAATTCATGGATTTACCCCCCTAACCATACCCCTTCCCCCCGGTGTTAACAAAACAACATTTTGATATCCTATTAATAATAATAATAATAATAATAATAATAATAATAATAAAGTGGAAAACTTTTTGTAAATTTTTTTTCTTTTTTTTCCACCAAAAAGTGAAAAATTTAATTTTTTTTATTTATTTTTAATGTTTGAAATTGAATTTTGGAGGATTTCATCATCATCATTATTATCATTATTATTATTATCATCATCATCATCATCGTTAACATAAAGTGTAATTTTTGAAAAAAAAAAAAAAAAGAAAAACATTAAAAAGAAAAAACTTTTCGCAACTTTTGCTCTTCGATCCATATTTTTTCCATATTTTTTTTTTAATTTTTTTATTACTTTACTTTCACAAAGTAATTTTTTTTATTTGCAAACAAAATTATTCTTGAATATATAAAAGTTTAAAACACAACATAACACAATGCAACATAACATAACGTAACGCAACATAACGCAACACAACGCTAATGTTTAGTTAGAATTTTAAAATATATTTAAATGAAAAACAGGTTTCCCGGAATTATTCGTATTAATAAACCCATTTATAATTTTATATAGTTTTCGACGTTTAATCACCGTTAAAAATTTATTCTAACGCGTAATAATAATAATAATAATAATAATAATAATAATAATGATGATGATGATGATAATGATGATATTTACGTTTAAAAAAAAAATTCGTGAATGTTATCGTCGTCGTCGTCAAGCATTGTAAAAAATTTTCCTCGAAAATTAATAAAAAACCAAAAAAAATTTTATTTCTCTCCCTACCCTCTCCCCCCTCACAACCACTCGTTTGGTTTTTTAAACGTCGTCGGCTACCCACATTTCTCATTTCATTTTATTAAAATTTTTTTAATTTTTAGCAAAAAAAAAAAAAAATTTTCCGAGTCAAAATTTTTCCTTTAACGAGTTTACGACATATCCAGGGGCGTGCGCGCGCGGCAAAAAAAAAGTTTAAACTAAACTATCCGCAACTTTGTGGAAAATTAACGTTTCTCTGGTTTTACCCTTTTTAAAATCATAAAAACAGAAAAGTAACAAAAACAGCAGTAGAAACAACAACAATAACAATAACAATCATAACAAAATTTATTTTATTTTATATATATTCGATTTATATAAAAAATTTTAAACTTTATCTAATCCCACGTCTGTATCATCATCATCGTAGATTTTAGGTTTATTTACTGCATTTTTTTTAAATTCATAATTTTTGTTTTTGCGTACCTTAAACCGTTCGATAACGACACAAATAATGACTCGACAACCGACACAACAACCGCAAACAAAATTTAGACCGTATGTTCATAACCATAGAGGAATAAAATACAAAAAAAAATAATTGGAAAATGAAAATTATGCAAAAACGGAAAAAATAATTCCAGATTTTTTTAAACAACAAACAAAAAAAATGGGGGGGGGGGGAGAGAGAGAGAGAGTGAGAAAGAAAAAGTAAAATCGTTTATTCGGAAAAATAAGAGAGAAAAAGAGAGAGAGGGGCAAAAAATAAGGGAGAGGGAGCAAACTATCATTTTTAAACATATTTCAAGGTCAAATTTGGGTTCAGCCCGAAAAATCTAAATTTTTCCTTTTCCTCCCTCACTCCTCTCCCTCCAAAAAACGATAATATTAATAATAATAATAATAATAATAATAATAATAAAACGATACTAAAAATAAATAAAATAAAATCCGGAGTTCAATGACCCGAATTAAATTTTTTTTCATTTTTTTACCTTTTTTCTCTCTCCCAGCGTTTTCGCTTGGAGATTTTTTACTTTTTATTTTATTTTTTTCTAAAAGGAAATTTCACATTGTTTACGTCATTCCAACACGTATGACGTCATTGTTAATACGTAAAAAAAAAAAAAAATTTATCGCGTTCACATACGAGCCGGTGGTGGTAATAAAATAATAAATTTTAATATTAATTTTATTTTTAATTTTTTCGCTTTTTTTTATTGTTTTTTTTTTCTTCTTCCACGATTTATAACAACCGATTTGACCAACGGAAATTTTTTTTGTTGCGTGACGACCTTTTTTAATTTGTCACGCAAAAAAATGTTGTCACTCCGATTCTTCTTCCAATTATTTATTAAATTTTTTTCGAAATTAAAAGCGAAAGTTTTTCACGAGGTTTAATTAATATGCAAT
>NW_002987038.1:104400-143820 GCF_000006295.1 Pediculus humanus corporis
TTTTTATATTTATATTCAAAAAAAAAAAAAACTTAAATGATAAAGAAAAACAATTTTTTCTTTTTTTTATGGAATTATTATGGAAAAATGACGTGGCTCCTGCTACTGCTTCTGCTTCTACTGCTACGATCACGATATAAATCATTGAGTTGACTTTATAATAATTTACTACCGAATATCATCCGTGAAAGGAAAGATATATATTTATTATTACGAGAAAAAAAAAAAAAACGTATACATAAAAAATATATGCGTGCATTTTTGCTGGAGCCAAATCCAATTCAAAAAAAAAAAAAAAAAAAAAAAAACATTTTATATCTTAATAAAAAAAAAAAAAAAATTTGATTCATTGTTTTTCTTTTTTTTTTTTTGAATATGAAAATTTTTTTTATTATTATTATTATTTCCGTTCCGTTTTCATTTATATACTCTTATCCCCTCCCCACTCTTCTTCCTTCCCTCTCCTTTTTTTTGGAGAAGGAAGTATCATTATTATTTAAATTTTATAAAATTATTCAAAAAAGAGGGAAAAAGCGAATGTAAAAAAAAAAAATGATTCCGTACGCAAAAATTTAATGGACTATCATTGTAATTGATGATGATGATGATGATGGTGGTGGTGGTGGTGGTGGTGATACTTTTAAAAAAATGTGCCCCAAAGAAAATAAAAAATTAATAATAATAATAATGATAATATTTCAAAAATTCCAAATCGAATTAACCGAATAAATTCTTTCGCATAACAAAATTAACTTTTTTTCCAAAAAAATAAATAACTTAGTTTTCCATTCGATACATAATAATAATATTAATAATAATAATAACAACAACAATAACAATAATAATAATAATAATTGACAAAAATAAATTATTAAAAAGCGAAATCGATAGAATTTCATTCAACCTTTAAATAAATTTTTTCTGTTTTTTTTAAAATTATTTTTATTATAATTATCATTATTATCGAATTAATTATTATTAGAGTTATGTCCGTTTGGACTCTCGTTCCCCTTACTCTTCACCCCCTCATCCTGTCTCTCTCTCTCTCTCTCATCCCTTACCACGTAATTATTACATTAATAATTTTCACGAAAATTTTACTCTATGGACTCGTTTTTGTTTTGCACAAAATTTAAATCCGTTAAAAAAAAATTAAAAAAAAAAAAACCCGTTCGGAAAATAATCCCGAAGGATTTTTTTTTTTTTTAATATCATTTATAAATAAACAACGAATAAAATGAGGAAAAAGTGAAAATAATAATAATAATAATAACGATGACGATAATAATTATTGTTATAATAATGAAAATATCGTAACGGAAAAAAAAACGAGAGAAAAAATGTGGAAAAGGGGAGAGAGAGAGAGAGAGAGAGAGAGTAGAAAGAAAGAGAAAGATTTAAAAAAAAAAAAAAGAGAGAAAATTATTATTAAAAAGAAAAAAGATGAAAAAGGATGGAAAAAAAAGAAGAAAAAGAAGAAGAGGAGAAGTGGAAGATTTAAAAAAAAAAAAAAAGGAAAACGATGGCCGTAGAATCTCTCTCTCTTTCTCTCTCTTTCTCTCTCTCTGCAGCTTTGCAGGCCTTATTCCAGAAGTAGGTTGTGAGCAAAACCATCATCCCTACTCCTCCCTCTTCTCCTCCTCTTCCCCCATTCTCTTTCCCCCTCTTGCATTTAGCTTAGTATTGATTTTCCGTCATTTGTGTAGAGCTTTTCCGTAAAAAGAGTTTTCTGCTTTGCTTTTCGCTGGATTTTACCCCTTTTTTTTTCTTTCTTTCTTTTTTTTTTTTCATACCACGTTCGTTCGTTCTTTCGTTTGTTCGTTATTTTAAACTATTTACCTTTTTTTCCCTTTTTTTTTTTTCCTTTTCCTTTCCTTTACATTCTTTCCTTTTTTTTTAAATGAAAAAATTATAAATTTTTTCCTAATCAATTATTAAATTTGCGACAAAAATTTTTTTTTTCGTTTTTTTTTTTTTAATAAAAATTAATAATAATAATAATAATAATAATAATAATAATAATAATAATTTTTTCTTTTCTTTTTCTTATCATCATTATTATTATTTGTATGAGTAAACTTTAAAAAAATCATTTGTCAAAATATCCTTTGGTTACTAGACAAAAAACAAAAAAAAAAAAAAACTTTAAATGTTTTTAATCCTCTTTTGAAAAAACTTTTCTCTCTCACTTTTTCTTTCTTTCTCTCTCTCTTTTTCTTAACGTTTTCCTTTTGAAGTAAAGAAAATTTTTGATTTTTTTTTTTTTTAATATTTCACGATTAACAATTTCCAAAAAAAAAAAAGACGTCGTTTCGAATCACATCTATTTATATTTGATTACTATTATCATTATTATTATTTTGATTTATTTATTATTATTATTGTTATTACTATTATTATTATTATTATTATTAATTTCTTGCGAGAAAAATCGAATAATTTAATGTAAAAAATGGGTAAAAATGCTCAAATTTTTTTTGTTTTTTTTTTTTCTTTTTGCGTTCGACAAAATATTTAACGAATAATTTTTTTTTTTTAAGTGAATCGTGGCAGAAGACAAAATGAAAAAAAAAAATTATTTTTATAGTACTAATGAAAAAAATCACAATTAATAAAAAAAAAATTCCTACAAACGAAGGGTCCCCTTCAAAAAAAAAAAAAAAAATTAATTTAAAAATTTTATCGTTTGTCGTTTGTTATGAAAAAAAAAAAAAAACAATTTTATCCGTGTTGGGTGTTGTTTGTTTTCGTAATTAAGCATTTGCATTTGTATTTGGGTTTTTTTTCCCGATACTCACTCAATTAAGTACATCCCCCGGAAACAAATCATTTAAATTTCAAAAAAAAAAAGAAAAACAAAAAACCTCCCAACTTTTTCTTCTTCTTCTTCTTTTTGTTTTTTTTTCGGGCCCAATAGAAGAAGAAGAAGAAGAAGAACAAAAGTTTAGAGGTTGAAAAACTTACTTATAATACAATTAATGTCGTTTGAAATTTAAATTCAGAAACCGTTAGAATTTTCTTTTTTTTTTTTTTTTTTTTTTTTTGATTGAAAACTTTTTCCCGTATATTTTCCCCGGAGTTGTTTTCCCGTAAAAAAAAAAAGAAAGAAAAGAAAAAACTTAACGAACATGTTTTCCAGCGACACGAAACTTTTTTTTTTTTTTTTTTTTTTTTTTTTAATTTTATAAAATTTCAATTTACGTTTTTGGCCTTTTTTTCCATTTTTCTCTCTTTTTTTTTAATCTTCTATCTCTTTCTTTCACATTTTTCAAATCAATAAAAAAAATTATTTATTTATTTATATTTTAAAATTTCATTTATTTATTTTTATTCATTTATTAGAAAAAAATCATCATCATTATCATTAAAATTTTATAAATTACGACAAAAAAAAAAAAATTTACGAATAGTATGTAGGGGGGGGGGAAACACAGACGACGAGGGAAAGAGACAAAAAATATATTCTCCCAACTAATAATACAGCATCTTTCTTTCTCCCTTTCCCCCCTTTTCCCCTTCCCTCATCCGAACGAGGAAAAAAAAAACAAAAGAAATTTCAAACTTAATGGAACGTCAGTTTAAACTCTAAAGCAAGCCAACATTAAAAAAACAAAAGCAAAAAAAAAAAAAGTTACATCTAAACAATGTATAAGACATTATTATACAATAAAATAACAAATAAAATGCAACTGTCCAATTTTTTTGGCGCCATTACGTATAAATTTAAAAAACAAAACAAACAAAACAAAACAAAACAAAAACGTGTTTCAATGTTAAAAAAAATTTTCCATCGAAATATAATTCGTAATAAAAATTTTTAAAACTTTTATTTATGCCATTATTAGTAAGCAATATGACGGCGATGACGATGATGATGATGATGATGATGATGATGATGATGATGATGATGATGATTATATTCCATTAAAATCATTTAAAATGTTTAAACTTCGCCATTTTGTTTTCTTTTTTTTTATTTTTTTATTTAAATTTTTTATTTATTTTTATTTTTTTTATTTACAGCAATAAATAAAATGACACGACGTTCCGACGTTAAACCTGACGTAAATTTTACGTATGACGCGTTTTATTACGAAGAATGAAGACTAAAAGAGAGTCAGAGTCAGAAAGAGAGAAAGAATAAATGGGAAAATAAGGTAAGTGAGAAAAAAGTTATACATAAAAAAAAAAAGGAGAAGCAGGTGTTTTACAATCAGCTCCCCGGGGAGGTGGGAAGGGAGTATGTGTGGGAACCCTTTGGATTTGCCCCGTATAAATAATAATAATTATTATTATTATTAAATTACCTAATTCGAACACGTGCGAATAATTTACGAAATGATTTTCGACTTAAAAATAAACATTTCACTATTATTATTATTATCAAGTATACCTTTTTTCCCTTCTTTTCTCTCTTATCTCTCTCTCTCCCTCTCTTTTATTTCTCTCGACTTTGTTATCAGGGATAAAAAGGTGGATTTTATTTAAATGTTATCTTGTTAAAAAAATTAAAAAAAAAAAAATAATAATAACAATAATTTTAATTATTAAATAAATAATTAAAAACTTTCATTTTTAACTATTATTATTATTATTAGAGCATTCGTAGCAGAAAAAAAAAGAGTTTTAAGGAGTTTTTTATTCGTTTCGTGACAATGTGGTTTCCTTCCTTCCTTTCTCTCTCTCTCTCTCTCTCTCTCTCTCGACATTTTTCCTTTTAAGTCCTTCAAACGTTTTCTTTCTATTTAATAAACGTTAACTTTTTAATTCGAAAATGAATTTTAACGTTGTTAGTAAGCAATGACTAGACGATGATGATGATGATGATGATGATGATGTTGATGATGATATTCTATTAAAAACGTTAAAAAAAATTTTTATCATTTTTTCTTTGTCGATCGGAAAAAATTTCAAATATCCGGTTAAAAAAAAATTTTTTTAAAGTAAATATTTAATAAAAAAATAAATAAATAAACGTAAACCGGAAGTCATAACAAATTCTGTTGCTGTTGTTGTTGTTGCGGTTTCAAGGTACCTCATACCCTTTACAAAGACAAATAGCAGTAAAATTGTAACATAAAAAATTTACTAAAGTAATCGACATTAATATTTAATCATTATTCTCTCGCCTTTTTTTTTTGGGGGGGGGGCGATATAATTAACTTCCGGTCAAAAATATTCATAACCCAAAAAAAAAAAAAAAAAATTAAACTTCTTATAAATAAATAAAATTAATCAAAGGAAAAAAAAAAAAAGAAAAACTTAAAAGAAAAAATTTATATGTGACGATAAACGATTACGTTTATATGACGATAATAATAATAAAACGAAAATGTACGTAACAATTTCGTTTGTTTTGTTTGTTTGTTGTTAACAAACACGAAATCACATTGTAAAGTAATAAATAATTATTGGTTGTCGTGTAATAAATTTAAATTTAAAAAAATTTTCCTACGTTACCTTTTTCGTTTTTTTTTTAATTTATCAAAATTACCTTTTTTTTCTCGCCTCCCCACTCCCATCTTCTCCCCTTCTCCCTCCTATCGACTTCGGGATATCCATTAAATTACGTAATAAATAATGATAATAATAATGTTTAAAAAAAAAAAAAAAACTAAAATTGTGAATAAGTTTAAATTTATATACAAAAAAAAAAAAAAACGTTTCGCTTCGTCTATTAGTAATTATTATTATTATTATTATTATTATTATTATTTTTTTTTTTTTTTTTTCGGTTTGGTTCTTGTGTGATTTTCCATCGTAATTATTATTATTATTTGTAACGTTTTCTTTTTTAAATTTATTATTTATTTACGTGGCAAAAGATTTTTTTTTCGTTCGTTTGTTTTATTTTAAGAAACAAAATTTTTTTATTTTTCTTTAAGGGTTTGTTCGTTTGTTTGTTCGTTTGTTCATTCGGTTATTTGTTTGTTTTGGAAAAAAAATAAATCTAAATCGAAAGTTTCAGAGCAGAAATAAACGGATTTCATAAACGGTTTAAAAAGACGTTTTCCCATTCACCTACGCACCCCCCCAAAACTCTTTTTTTTTCCTTTTTTCCTTTTTTTTAAATTTTCCGACGTCTGCTTTTATATTTTTGACTTTTTTATTTTAAAATAATAATAATAATTTTATTTATTAAATTACGTTCGTTTCTTTATTAACCACGAGAAAGAGGAAAAAAACTAATTTTCCGCATGAAAAACGTCGTCCTAACGTCAAATTACAAACCCGAAAGTAGTACAAAAAAAAAATTTTTTTTATTTTTGTTTTTTTTTTTATCGTTTTCAAATCCGATGTAAAATTAAATCGTGCGAATAAAAAAAAAGAAAAACGAACGCTTACGACATTTAGTCAAAATTTAAAAAAAAGAAAAAACCGTTACGAAAAAGAGAACGAAACAACAACAACAAAAAAAAAAAACGAGTTCGATTATTTATTTATTTATTTTTTTGTGCGAGCTCGAGCGCGCGTGTGTGTGTGTTCGTGCGCGTAAATTTTGTGCTTCGTTTCTCTGATCTCCGTGAAATTTCAATGAAAAATTCAAGGGAATCCCAAAAAAAAAAAAACAAAAAACAAAGTAAAAAATGAAACGCCGAAATTTTTTTGTTTGTTTACCCTTCTTGCCCCCCTCATATCCGCCCTCGCTCTCGTTCGCCTCCCACCCTCCATCGCCTAATTAACTTCACGCGTATGTAAATACTTAATAAAATCTCAAGTTTTTCTTTACAGGGGTAGAGATAATAGAGGTCAAAGGGCAATAGATAAAAGAAAGAAAGAAAAACTTTTTCCTTTTTAATTTAATTAGGTTTCTCCCCCCCCCCTCACCTTATTTTCGACTTAAAACAAAAAATTTTTAATGAATTAAAAAAAAAACACAAAAAAAATGAATTAATAATAATAATAATAATAATAAAGAAGCAGAAGGTTTAAAAAGAGTTACATAATAATAATAATAATAAAAACGTCTGCTATGTATAAATTCCGTCGAGATGGTAGCAAAAAAAAAAAAAAAAAAACCGGAGAAAAAGAAGAGAAAGAAAAAGAAAAATTGTATTATTATTATTATTTTATCGATTTCATTCAATATGGCGTCGGTTTGTTTTTTTTTTTTCCCCGTATTAATAATATGCATTTTATCAGTAACACATTTATTAATTACCACTCAAATTTTTATTTTTATTTATTTACAAAACATTTTTTTCCCCCAATTAAATGAAAAACTATTTATTTATTTACTTTTAACGAGAGGGATGGGGGAGAACGGGGAGGTGGGAAAATATGTATTCAATCAGTGAGCACCACCACATTTTTATTACTTTTTAAATTCTGTCGGAATTTTTTTGTGTGGGGGAATAAGAGGGGGATCGAGGGGAAAGGGGAGGAGACAAATTCGATTTCCCAATACCGTTTTATTTATTTATTTATTTATTCTATGTAATTTTTTTTTTTTGTTATTTTCGAATTTTATTCAAGTTTGCGTTTGTGTTTGTGTGTTTTGTTGCATTTCTGTTAATTTTTATTAACACTTTTTTCTCTCTCTCCCCTTTCCCACCTTCTCTACCTCTTCCCCTCTCTCTTTTTCTTTGGATTTTATTGCCATTAATAAAAAATTATTTATTTATTTTTTTTTTCTTATTTCTTCGAGAATTTAAGCGAAAAATTTTTCAAAAACTTCTTTAATCACGTTTGATAAAAAAATTTTTTTTTTCTTTTAATTGATGACGATGATGATGATAATAATACTTATTATTTTTATATTATGAATGAAAAACAATGATGATGATGATGATGATGATGACAATAACAATAATAATAATAATAATAACAAATTCGATAATGAACCTGAAATGAATGTTGAAAAACATTCATACATTCTCTACACTAATTATTTATCGCGAATTCAAATGCGAATAATAATAATAATAATAATAATAATAGTAATAATAATAATGGTGATAATAATATTGATGAGAACGAAACGGAAAATTTTTTCCACGTACAAGTAAAAAAAAGGGAAAAAAAGGGAAAATTTTTGGAAAACAAATACGTTTACTTTATAAAACAATAACACGCACCATGACAATTTTATTTTCGTTCTTTTTCATTGTTTTCCATTTTATCATTATTATTATTATTATTATTATTATTATTATTATTTGTTTTTGTTCAATTTAATTCTATCGACCGTATGTATATATGTAAAATAATAAATATATTATTTATGCGATATACATTTTCGTGAAAAAAAATAAGTAAACTTTTTATTTTTATTCTTTTTTTTTCTGTTGTTACTCCAAGAATAAAAATGGAGGACGAAAACAAAAAACGAAAAAAGCAAAAAAAAAAAAAAATAAAGGGAGGGGGGGCTAAAAAAAATCATTTTAAAAATCTAAAAAAAAAAATAAAGAGTTCAAGTGAAAAGTGACGACACAAACAATTTATGTTTCATCTGACAAATTTCACAAAAAGTAAAAAAATCCATTCGTTGTTTTTTTTCTCGGGTGGGAGGGGGGGGGGGTAAAACTTTAACTTTTTTAGAAAAAGAAATTTTTGTAAAATACTTTAACTGATAGAAAATAAAATAGAATAAATAAATTTCTTATTAACCGTTAATTAATTTGAAAAAAAACTAATTTCTCTTTCGTTATATTGTTTACATACGTAACACACACACACATGATGCGTTTATGTTTATTTGTTTTTGTTTTTTTTTTTTTTTTTGAAGCAGAAGAAAAATAAAATAAAAACAAAACCGTTAGTTAAAAAGTAATTTTTTCAATCATCGTTTTCAAATGCAACATTTTTAAATTTTTTTCCAACCGCAAAAAAAAATTTATAATTAAATTATTTTAAATTTAATTACGATTTAAATTTAAATCGGAGAAAAACAAACTAATCGTTTGTAACCGTCGTTGTTTAATTACTCTATGCTTTATGATTGTTATTACCGTAGTTAATTTTTTAATCACCAGATGTAGTTGAATTCGTTTATTTATTTACCCCCCTTTTATGCATCGAAATTATTATGTTTTTAAATAAATAAATATTTTCACGTCGTGATTCGCAATAATTATTTTTTCTTTTACAGTTAATTAAATAATAATAAATAAATAGGAAAAAATTTTTTTAAATTTATTTTCTTACGGATTCACGGTAAATAAATAATATATTAAACGCTCGTCAAAAAAAATAAATAAGGAAATTATCCACCGAAAGATACATTTTTTTGATCGGTCGTAAAGAAAACATGTTTTTCAAATTCGGAAAACTCTCTAAAATAATAATGATAAGGAATGATAAACTTACAAATTGCCGCAGATACGTAGATAATTTTGAATAATGCGCGAATGTTTTCATTTCATTTTCAAATGTGAAAATTTTTAATAAATTCATTTCTTTTCGATTTTTCTCTTTTGAAAAAAAAGCGATTGGCAAATGGCCATTTGGCAAATTTTACCTCCAAAACCTTCCAGTATTTTGACCTATTAAAAATTATAAATAATAAAATTAATAATAATAATAATAATAATTTTTCTATTAAACGATAATAATAATAAGAAATGATAATAAATTTTTTTTTTGTCATAACCGTAGTAGTCACTGTCTCAATTTTTTTTTTTTTTTTTTAAGTTTCTTATTTTAATACAAAATAAAAAAAAAATTATATTTTCTTCCATATTGAAATCAGTAAATTGTTTCCTTCCCCCCCACCGACTCCCCTCTTAAAAAAAACTCGTTTTTACGTCATGCATACTCTTTTTTCCTCTTCATTTCTTTCATGAAAATAAATTTCTTAAATAAAATTCAAATTTTTCAAACCATCAATTCACCTTTCTTATAAAGAAAAAATTTTATATTTTCGACTATGCATTTTTCAATTTGACTGACGTAAAAAAAGAATTCTTAAACGACCCCCCACACTTATATCTAAAACTTACCCTTCACTTCCTCCCCCCATTTCCCATAACACGAATCTAACATCAACATCTATCAAATCTAATTCTTTGTAAAATATTACAAAATAAATTTCGGATCTCTCCTTATTTTCCTCCCACACCTCCTCCTCCACTTCACAAAGTGTCCCCTCACTCCTTCCCCTTTCCCTTTACTCCCTTAAATTTTTCAAATATCGTCTTGTCGAGTGTAAAAATATTCAGCTGAAAAAAAGAAAATATTAAAAAAAAAAAAAAAACAAAATATCATTAACCGTTAAATGGAGCCAAAAATTTTTTTTTAATGAAATAATTTTATGCCTAATAAAATACAACAATAAAATTATTATTATTATTAATATTATTATTACTGCTACTGCTACTACCACCACCACCACCGCCATTCAATTCATTCAATTTTAATTTTTTTCCATTAAAATCCATCAAAATCAAAAAAAAAAAATAAAATAAAATAAAATTTTGTCGTTTTGTTATTATTGTATATTGAAAATAATAGAAAAGTTATTTAAAACCGTCAAAGTTTTTAAAGTTTCAAAACATTGTTTCATCGCGAAAACATGATTAATAAACAAAATTTAAATGTGAAATCAAATTTTTGAGAAAAACCGAATTAGACGAGGGAGAGAGAGAGAGAGAGAGAGTTAGAGTTAGAGAGAAAAAGAAACAGGGAGATAGAAAAATAGAGGCAGAGAGAGTGAAAGAGAAATAGAAAAATAGAGGCAGAGAGAGAGAAAGAGAGAGAAATAAAATTCATTTTAAAATTACATCTTTTAAAAATTTTTTACGAGAGTTAAAAACCTTTCGAAATGACGTAACAAACAAACATAATACCCGATTTATTTTACGAACATACAATTAAACCTGATATATATAAGAAAGAAAATGTTTTTGTTTCATTAAAAAAACAAAAAAAAACATAAAACATAAACACATAGACGATGATTGTTTAAATTTTTCAAATCTATATATAAAGAAAAACAATAATTATCTTACGAGAATTCAAATTATTATTATTATTATTAATAAATAAACGATACAAAAAAAATTTTAATAAATAATCGTTTTCGTTATTAAATTAATTTTTTTTTTTGGTTTGGGTTTTTATAACGTAAATTTTCATGTTAACAACCAAACAAACAATTACAAAAAAAAATTGTGACCTTTATTTTACACTACAAACGTTTGTTAATTATAAACAGACAACAAAAAAATAATAATTAATTTTCAATCAAGGACAATAATCAATTAAAACAATAAATTTTATTATTAGAATTATTATTATTATTATTATTATTATTATGGGGTAAATTTAACGTATGAATAAATATTTAAAGAACAATTTAAAAAAACTGTTTTTTGGCTAGTAAAACAAACACTAATAAAACAAACGTGGGTGTTTTCTTTTTTTTTTTTAATCGTAATTTAAACGCAATAATAGATACGTTTTTATTTGAGCCATCGGCCATGAGCAGAAGAAAAAAAATAAAACTTTTTTTTTTTCGTTTGTTTGTTTGTTTGTTTATAATTACCACGATGAAAAACATGAAACAATCGAAGAATAAGTTTTATTTTTATAAATAAGAATTTAGTAAAAATTATTAAATTTCGTTCGTTTTTGTATAATTTTCGAAAAAAAAGAGAGAGAAAGAGAGAGATAGAAAGAGATAGAGAGAGATTTTTTTTCTCTTTTTATTCAAATATTTATATCTTAACATTTGATGATGATGGCACTTAACAAAAACCACATTTTCTTTATAAAAAAAATTGTTTTGTTTTTTTTTGCATTAATATGTTTTCATAGTTTTATTGGCTTCGGTGTGTGTTTATGTGTGTTATACAATAAATTCAATGTCGAATAATTTTTTTTTTTTTTTCGGTTGGTATTACCTCGATATATATATAAAAATATTAAAGTAATAATAATAAAATAATTCGTGACGTTATGTTGTGTGTCCGAGTAGATTATTTTTATTTGTTTTTTTTTTTACAGTAATTGTTATGTCGTGACGTTTTTTTTTTTTTTTTAATAATGAAAAACAAAACTAAATTTATTTGAAAAGTTTATAATATGTTATGGGAGGTACGAGGAGGGGGGCGGGGAAAAGAGAGAGAGAGGGGGGGGGCTAAACGTTTTACATTCTAAAAACCCTTTGCAATATATATATATGTAAAATTTTATTATTTTTGTTTTTATAACGTCTAAAGGAAAACGTTTATTATTTTATTTATTTATTAAATATTATAATTTAACGTCGATAAAAAAAAAATTTATGTTTATTTTATTTTGTTTTGTTTTGTTTTATTATTGTTTTCAGATTGCCCTTTGAACGCGACATGATTTTGTGTAAGGAGGTTTTTAAACATTTTTTCCAGGTTTACCCTACCCGAATCCTTCAAATTTCTTTGGTGCTATTTATAATATTTGTCGAAGAATGTGGTGCCATTTCCTAGATGGTTTCTTCTTTTAAATTCTTGAAAAACTTCTCTAAATTTCCTTTCATTGAATGTGGCATCGTGGCTCCCAGTGCCCCAACGATGACCGGAATAGTTTCTGTCTTTATTCCCCACATCCTGGTTATTTCAGCCTTTTGCCCCATTCTTTAACTGCCTGCTATATTTTTACTTCAGTTAGTTTACACCATTTTTCAGAGTTGTGTCTTAGAATGATGTCCAATTTGCTGGCTGGCACAGTTTTGACAATGTGGATTTGTTGATCATATAGAACTGTGCATGGACCTACTGTCGTAACCGGGCTTGGAATGTGGTTGTACCATTCCTTGGAAAATCCAACCATTCCATATTTTCGGCATATATTCCAATGGAGATATTGACAAATTTTATAGTGCCCTCTAGGTATTCCTGTTATGCCAATTTCGAACAACCGGAAATTAGATTATCAATTGTATCTGATTGTAATTCACAAATTCGGCACTTGTTTTGGCAAACCTTTAGACTTACTTGCCTTCTCGTAGTTGAAAGTTCACAAAATTAGGTTTCTTGCTCTTCTTAGTAATATCTGAAGCGTTAACTCCTTTTAAATATTGCCCATGTAACTGTTTTTGTTACCATTTGCCCTTTAGATTCTTCTAAGATTGTCCTTTGCTGTTGTAAGTAGTAAGCTGCCATTATTCTGATTCATTTTCTTTATTTTCTTGGAGTATTAGTTTTGCCCTTCTCAGTATTCCTTTTTCCATAATTTTTTCCTCCATGTTCCTCTACTATTTGAGCTAAGAGTATTATTATTATTATTATTATTATTTGTTTTTATTACACTCCAACAATGAGCAAAGTTTAATTATATATATGTAAAAATTATTTTCTTAGAATTAGACTCAGATCACTTATTAAAAAAATTTAATTACTTTTTCCTTTTCTTTTATTAATAAAATTTTGCTTTTAATAAATAAATAATTATTACGTGGCTTTTTCGCTTAAAAAAATTTTTTTTATATATAGTTTTTTTACCTTGATATTTAATTCACGGTATTAAAAAAAAAAAAAAAAAAATTTAATTAAATTTTAATAAATTCAATACCACAATAACTTTTTACTTTAATCTCTCGCTTTATCGTAGCAGTAATAATAATAATAATAATCACAGTAATAATAGTTTAACGAGTTTTTATTACTAGTATTATTTTACAATAATTATTAAATAAATAAAAAAAAAGTAATTAAAACAGTGGCGATAACATTGAGCCACTTCGAAATATAGTATAATAAAAATATACTTAACCTGATTTGGTTATAATCCGCTTTCGTGAAAAACATTTTTACACAAAAAAAAAAAAAAAACAATTTTACCCTTTCTTATTTGTTTTAAATAAATTATTAAAAATCGAAACGTTTTAAAATATACAAAATAAACAAAAAACAAAACAAAAAAAAAACCGAAAAAACGTGAAACCGCTTAATAACATCCATTATCGTAATTATTATTGTTATTATTATTATTATTATCAATTTTATTTAAGAACCTTTTTAAAACCGAATGGACTATAAACTTAATATTCAGTCTCTTATATAAAATAAAACTTTCCTTTCGATTTAATTAATAATGCATCTTTTAAAATAATAAATTATTCAAAAGGCTTCAGACTATTAAGATTTCCCTCTAAGAAAAAACCGCCAACAAGAAAAACCGAATATTTTTTTTCTTATATTTAAACTTTCGAAAAACTCACACTTTAATTGTTTTATTTCGTAAAATATTTCAACGATAACAATATTCCGTATTAATAAAATCAAAACGAACGAGCGAACGTGTAAAATCGAACGCCTAAACATAATTTTCAAAAAAAAAAAAAAACTAAAAGTAAAAAATGTACGCGTTCAATGAAAGGATAAAAAATAACTAAAGTTCGCAAAAGGTTCTACCAACTTACGAAAAAAAAAAAAAAAAAATTATATGTAAGCCTAACGAGATAACAATGAAATCGATTAAAATTTAAACGTTGCCAAATTTACGTAACGGAAAAAAAGGAAAAAAAAAAAAACGTATGTATCATTGTTACAAAATTTAAATAATGATAATAATAATAATAATGACGATGATGATTATTTAACCGAATCAAAATCTAGTTTTAAATTAATAACGTCAGCAGAATCAACCGACGACGTCGGTTAAAATTCATTATTAAAAAAAAAAAAGAAAAATTTAAAAATAGAATTCAAACGCTATAAATATATAGCTTCTTCTTCTTTTTCTTTTTAAGTTTTTTTTTTTTTTAAACCCAAGGTTAAAACTCGATTTTATTATATATATTATTATTATTATTATTATTATTATTAACCATATTTCTATTATTATAATTATTATTATTATTATTATTAATATTGAAATCGGATCATTTTTATTAATTAAATTATTTAACGCGTTCATAATTTATTTAATTTAATAATCGTTATTCCTTTGAATTATTTATAAATAATTTTTTTTGAAAAAAAAAGACAATTATACTCGTAAAATAAATATAAATAAATAGGTTCATTTTATATTTCGTACAAAATCTTTTTTTGTTTCTTTTTTTTTTGTTATTGTTATTATTATTATTAATATTTAACAAGGGAACGATCTATTGTCATTATTATTATTATTATTATTGCTTTTTTTTATTAATAAATTATTAAATTTAAATAATTTCCGGGGAAAGTTTAAAAAAAAAAAAAAAAAAAAAAAAAACCGTTAAAATAATAAAAGTACTGCGCGCAAATAAAATGGCGGCGAGGGGAAATTCGTTTCGCCATATTTATATTTAAAACAATTTTTTCTTCCTATTTAATTATTATTATTATTATTATTATTATTATTCGGTTTAAATTATAAATGACGATCGTAAATAATAATTATTTGGTCATTTATATAATAATGCTAATGATAATAATAATAATAATAATAAATTATATGATAAAAAGGGCTTAACTGATAAGAATTTCGGTGATTAGTGTACTACCGATTGCATGGACGATGAAAACATTCTAGAATATTTTTTTTTTTTAGTCTTCATTGCGATAATTTCACCGCCCCCTCTCCCGCTCCCGCCCCCCGTCTCCTCCAGAAAAAAAAAGCAAAACTCGAGGGTGTTCTAACGTTAAATTAAAGCCACACCCTTAACCGCCAACTATTGAAAAAAAAAAAAAAAAAAAAAGATTTTTATGGCAGATTTAAAAAAATTTTCTTTTTTTTTGTTTTGTTTTTCTTTGATTTGACTGGAGGAAAAAAAAATAAAATTATCGATATAATATTTTAAGAATAAATAATAGTTAACTTCCGCCTTTCCTTTTCCTCCCCCTCCACTCCACCTCACCCCATCCCCCGTTTAGTGTCGCTGGAAAAAAAATATCTATAAATAATAATAATAATAAAAGTGAAAGAAAAAAAAAGAAAAGAAAAAAAATTTTCCGATAAGTTGATTTTTTATTCAAGAGGCTAAATTGTAACATCGAATAAATAAAAAAAAAAAAAAAAGCAGACGACATTTTAACCGATTTCTTTTTTTTTGTTTTTAAGGCAAATCATTTCTCGTCTGAAATTTTTTCTTCGGTTCCCTCCCTCCCCTCCCCGTTAGTTTTAATTTGTCGTAATTAATTTTTCTAGAATCTCTCAATCATAATCTTCCATTTTTTTGTGATTTATTTTCGATTCCTGTAGAAAATTTAGAAAAAAAAAACAAAAAATTCCATTTCGACATCATTAATATTAAATCTATTGTTATTATTATTATTATTATTATTATTATTAATAAACCAGATGCTGGAATCATCATACGTCATCATCAGATTTGCTTAACGGAAATTTTTTTTTTTTTTTTTTTTTGTAAAACGACGCGTTATATATATAAATACAAATCGAATCAATAATGGATTTCTCTTTAAATTTCCCTACAAATTTTATATAATATTAATAATAATAATAATGATGATGATGATGATAATAGAAAATGTATATTATTCTATTCTTCTTTTTCTTCCATCATTATTTTAATATATTTCCATTAAGATCATTTATCAAGACTTAGACTAATGATATTCGAAAATTTTTCGAGAAAATTATTATTATTATTTTTCATGCTCAATAGTATTAAATTATCAAATTATTATCAAAAGACTCTTTTGAGAAAACTAAAAAATTCAAATTTAAATTTAAATTTAAATTTTTTCGATAACGTTTTTTTTTTTTTTTTTTAAATTGTGATTGATTTTTCCGCACTTACCCCAATGTTGTCATTGTAACAATAGTATACCAAAAAGCAGCTGGAATCGATGTGAAATTCGTGCCGTCGACATTTTTTTCGGCGTAAAACATGACCGTGGCAAATATAATAATGGCCATAGCTAATGAAAAAACGAGAAATCCAAGTTCGGATGCGCATGATTTCAATGTGTACCCAAGAATCCTGAGTCCTTGAGAATGCCTTGAAAATTTAAAAATTCGAAAAACTCGAAAAACTCTTAATGTAACAAAAGCACCGGAAACATCATCGTTGTCCGTTATACCGAGACCAATATAATAAGGTAATATGGCAACAACGTCTATTATACTCATGACACTTCGTACGAATTTACAACGATCGGGTGCCGCAAATAGTCGGAGTAAATATTCGGCCGTGAATATCATAACACAAGCGGTGTCTAAACAGAAGAACACAATTTTATACCTTTCACCGCAGGGCAAGGTACCCGCTCTACCTGGCCGGTTTCCACACGGTACCGTTTCAACGACGTTTGCCATAACGGAAACGGCAATGAAAAATCCGGTAACGTAATAAAAAACTAATGCCGCCGTTGACGTGTGAGGATTTTCAAATGCTCTCCACATTTTCTGACGAATGTTTGTGAGTTGCTGTAGGTTTTGATCACCGTTTTCCGATAGTTTATCGTCCATGAGTCTTTCGGCATTTTCCCTTTTTCTATCGCGATAATCTTCGTAGCAACAGTCTCCGATTACATCTGGCAATATGCCGAAAAAAGCCAATTCTTCATCGTAACTAGTGAGACATTCGTGTTTCGGATAATGAAGTTTACCAGTGCGATAGTAATTAAGGATATGCCTAAATATATCTGGGTCCCTATCGAAGAAATATTCTTTGTATTCTTCGTCGTAGAAGAACTCTCTTTCGTTGGATCCTAATAGAGTATCTGGATATTTTTCAAGGGTGTTTCGCCACGTTTCGAATCTTCTCCCCGACACGTTTATCAGTAATTTTTCGTCATCGGCTTTTCTCCGATCTTTCGGAATCGGTGGCGGTGGGAGAGGATGGGTGGCGATAGGAACCCAGCCGATGGCCGCCGCCCGGGCAAAGGGCAGCCAAGCGGCGACCGAGGCCATACTGTGCGGTGGAATGTTTCAACAACTCCAACAGTTGTAATTTCAGCACACAGCTAAGCGGTGCACTTCCGATATATTATTCTGCAACGCGAACAGCAGCACATTACTCAACCGAGAAATGTGTTTTATTCCACATTTTAATCACCCATATTTCCTTCTCGAAACTTGTAAACCCATCAAAACAAAATTTTTTTAATACCCTTTTTTTCCCAATTGATTTTTACCGTAAATACGTAATACACGATTTATATACTCCATCTTCTTTCTGTTTTTTTTTTTTTTTCCGATAAATTTTTTCTGTTGTCGAGATGTTAGGCACTCGGGCTAACCGACGGCTACGACTGGCTGCTGCTGCTGTACATCGTCGCAGCGCTCTTGGTCAATACGTCACTAAAACAAATGCGCATGTTTTATTTTTTCATATTTGATTTTCTTCCTGTAGCAGACACATCTAGATTTAAATATGTATTTTTTTTTTTTTTTGGTTACCAATATCGACCTCTTTCTTTCACGCCGTGAAGTTTTTTTTTCGGTTAAAAAGCAGCAGGCCATATTAACTTTTAATTTTGGTTTAAATTGTTTAGATGGAGTTCGTGTTCCTCTTGCAAAACAAAAACACGACAGCAATTTTTAATACAATATTTAATTCGTGTTATTAACAACAAATAATAAAATAACATTTTACCTTTTTTTTTTACATAAAATAATTTTTTTTTAACAGACGGTTTTGATTTTATTTTTCGTTTTACTTTTATTTTTTTTTATACTTTCGACAGAATGTAAAATTTTTTCCTGAATAAAACCCATTGCTTGATAATAATCGAATATTGTTCTGACTAAATTTCTACCCAGTCTTTGATCTGATTATCCTGTCAGGAAAATTATTATTATTATTATTATGTTGCCAACATCAAAATAAAAATTTCTTTTTTTTTTTTTTTTTTTTGTTAAAAAGATACAAGCTTCCTCCGTGTAAACTTTGTAATTGAAAGCATCTTTTTTTTTATAACCGAAAAATGAAACTTCTATTGTGTAACAATTCGTGCCGCCTTTGAGCTTTGAATTAAAATACCTAAAAAGCATTTTTTTTTTTTTATCAAACGATATTATATTTCATAAATACTTTTTTTACATTACCTTCTTGGGGGACCCAATTTAAAAGCATCTCTGTTATACATTGTATTATCACTTTCGTAATCTTCAACGTTTTGTGCTAACAATTTTGGAAAAACCGTATGCCTTTCGTACCTGTTACAAAAAAACGTTAATGCTTAGAGTTTGTTCAGTTAAAAGCTTATGATTTAAATCGAATAAAATTTAATAAAAATATTTATTAAACGACTGGAAAAACAAATCCAAATTAAAATATATACAATTTGAAAGAAAAAAAAAGCTGGAAAATTGTAAATTGTTTTTATTTTATGCAAAAATGAGTAAAAAGCTTTTTAAGTTTTTCTCTATAAATATTGTAATGCAATATTTATCCAGCAACCGTATAAGCTTTTAACTCGACAACAATATTGATTTCTATAAATTTACTAAAAAAAAAAAAACATGTTGGCAATAAACTCCAAATGACTTTATATTTATCACCGCAGCATCACATACATCAAGTAACAAAAATAATAATAATAATAATAATAATTTTCTTTACTTGTAAACGTCGTCGTATGTGTTACCGTAAATAAAAACCCCTGGAAGACTCGAACTTGCATGAAGATCTAATATGAAATCCACATTAACACCCTTAAAAAAAAAAATTTTTTTTAAAAATAATAATAATAATAATTGATAATTGGAAAGCGTGTGACATTTTTTTTTTTTTTTTTTTTACTTTATTCGATTCCAAATCGAGTACCAATTGATTGAAAGCGTATAAAGATGGATGTGACCATTCGTTGTGTTGGTGCCAATTTCTATTTAAATCTGATCCCATCAAATTCGATCTTTAAAAAAATTTTTTTTTTTTACTTTAAGGTTTATAAATTAGAGTTAAACATGTCAGAAATTCAAACCTGTGATTTCCTAAAAAAACTCCATCAGGATTCATCATGGGTACTATTTTAAAAGTTGCAACGTTTCTTAGCTTTACAGCAATTGGATGATTACTGATGAGGAAATCTAATATCCCTTTGATAAAATATAAAAAATTTAAGTTTTCCTTTTCATTTTTTATAAAAAGGATTATTTAATTTAAAAAAAATATTCTTGCCTTGACATACGAATGATGTAGGAGAATCTCCTGGATTAATCCTTCCTAATATAAAAACAATTCTTTGTTTCTTATTGGATTCTATGTTTGATATCGTTAACATATCGATTGCACGCATTTGCTAAAAAAAAAAATTTTAATTTTTCTTTAAATAATTTTTAAAAAATGAGATGAGAGAGAGAGATGAAAAACTCACTATCGATTTAGTTAAAATTTCTCTTTTTATAAATGAATATTTTTTCTGTTCGATTTGTTTAAGATGAGCTTGACATTTAGAATAAGAAAATGGAAAACTGTAAGCAAATTGATAAATGTCTTCTTCTTTATCAAATCCGTGGCAAATTGATAAAACGGTTTGACCGTTATGATCAGGAGATTTATAATAATAAATGTATTTTTTTGGAATCCTTTGCCTTTTCAAAATTAACAAAAAATTGAGACGTTTTAAAAAAATTATTAATTATTATTATTATTAAATTACAATTTATAAAAGTTACCATTTTGGTCTGCTTGATGATTTAATTATTGGTGTCATACCTAATTCGAAAAGACTTTTTCTTTTACTAAAATTAACTATGTTAAAAATAACTCTCTGAAAATTAAAAAAAGAAAATTAATTTTTTAAATTACTCTAGAAAAAATTTAATTCAAGGTACTACCTGATCTGATTTTGTATTATCAACAGAAAAATTAAACCACAATCTTGATTTTGGATTACATGTATCCGGCCTTATAAAAAGATCATATTCAAATTCTGATATTAATTCAACTTTTCCCAAATTTCCTTTAAAAATAAATTTATTAAAATTAATTCAAATTCAAATTTTTTTGTTATTAATTAAAAAAAATGTCAGTAAAAAAAATACCTGTTTCAAATGAAGCATCAAAACATAAATGACCTCTTTTAGCTTTACCACTATGTCCTGGAGGACGAACAATAAGCCTATTTAAATTTCCCATTCCTCCTTCTCCTTCGCTATCATCCGAATCTGTTTTTATATTTAATTAATATTTACATTGTACAAAAATTTTTAAATTTAAATTTATAATAAATTATACCTTCGTCTCCCATTTTATTATTACAATCAAATTTTTTCTTCTTAACTCCAAACTATTTAAACTATCTAAAAACTACTTAATAATAATAATAATAATAATGAGAAAAAATAGTTTTCAATATAAATTACAATTATTATTATTTGATTGTATTAAAAAAAAAAAAAAAAAAAATGGCAGAAAATTTTTTAAAAAAAAAACCAGCGTTTAACGGAAATGAAATTTTCCATTTAATAAAAAAAATTCAATAAACAACTAAAATGAAGTCATAGAAACCGGTTATTTTAATAAAATACATGAGTGTAAAGTTATTTTGTTAAAATTCGTATCGAAATCAATTTACAATAATATAATAAAAACAATGATAATAATAATAATAATAACAATAATATTATATATGGTGAACATAAAACAAAATTTTTTTTTTTGTTTATGTTTAAAAAATTGAATTGAAAAATAAAATAAAAGGAAAAACTTTTATGAAATCGATACAGTAAAACACATGATTCTCTAAATAAAAGCTTCTCTTTTTTTTTTTTTGCCTTTTCTTATTTACCCATTTATTTTTCATCCCTTCTTTCATCTCTCTCCCTTTTTCTTGACAATGATTTAAACTCCGGGTTATTGAGAAAGTTCATCGACCCCGAATATCCCATCTTCCATTTATGAATTCTCCAGCATAAATCCTCCGGGATCGATTCGAATTAGCTTTTTCCATTTTCTTTAAAAATAAAAAAATATACATATATACCATTGATACAAAAAACAAATAACTAATTTTTTTTTTTATTTTTGGTGTCAAATAAAATACAATCATTTCTTTTTTGTTTTGTCAATAATTTTTATTACTTAAATATATACTTTTTTATACAATAATAATAATAATAATAATAATAATAATAATAATTTTTTATTAGGGATTCTTGTCTCTTTTGTTTAAAAAATGAATATAAAAAATTCTCTTCTCAAAGGTTCATTCATAATTAAATTTATTGATTTTATTATTATTATTATGCTTTTGATATATATATCCGTTATTAAATAATAATTATAAATAAATTAATAATGTTTTTTCTTCTAAATGAGTTCTCTAACTATTGTTTAAATTATAAATTTTCATAATAATAATAATAAGTAATAAATCAACATTAATTTATTTAAAACTGATTTCGTTAACGAAACAAACGGCAATATAGTTTTTAAAAGTTTATATCAAAATAATAAATAATAATTAAAGTTCTAAAAATATTTTCTTGCCCTTTTAGCTTTTTTAGTTTTTTTTTTTTATATAAATTAAGGGAAATTTAAACTTACAACGGGATAAAGTAATCAGGGCCAACGCCAACGCAATATTTTATTGCATCACAGTGGTATTCCAGTGTCTCCATCGCAACCGCACCTAAAAAAAGCGAAAAATCAATAATATATATATATATATATCTGGAAAACAGAGAAAAGCCGTGTGGAAAATTCCATAGAAAAGAGAGAGAAAAACAGAGGAAGGCAAAAAAAAAAAAAAAGAGAAAAAAAAGAAAAAAAAAATTTCAAACCCACCGAATACATAGAAGGGTTGCCTAAATACTGTGCTGCTTCCAAGTGTTAAATAAAGTAACTAAAATTTACCCTTCGCCATAGAGTGAATATATATAAGCGAAGGGAAATATTTAAGTTTTTTTAAAAGTGCATAAGTCAAACATTATATTTTCGCGGCAAATGAATAAGAAATTTTTTAACAATGTTGAAAATCTGGCAACACCGAGGGGCAAGTAAATCGTCATAGGTGTGTTCGGTAAACCCTGCGCAGCTCTGCGCAACAGCTCGAGCAAGTGGCCCGCTCTGTACGTCGCCATCAAAATCAGTCCAACCGGTCATTTAGTGCTTGAATGTAGAGTCCAAGTGTTTTTTTGTTTTTTTTTAGTTTTGTAATTTATCGGTTTAGATATCTCGTTCAGTTTTTTTTTCCTTTTTAGTTTTGTTTGGAAATCCCTTCTCGAAGCTTAAGGTAATGTGTTTTTATTTTTTTATTTTATTTTATTTCTTTTAATTTTCTTTTTCGAATTGTTTCTCTCTCTCTCTTTCTCTCCCCCCCCCCGCTTTCCGTATTTTAATTTTTTTTGTTAAATTCGTTTATCCATATAAATCCTTTCCAATTCCCGAAAACTATTAAAATTGTATTTAAAAAAAAAATTTATAATCGATATCGTACAAAAAAAAAAACGATTCTATTCTACTCTGGTACATTTCCTTTTCCGGTTTCTTAACCATCATGGAGAATTTTACATTGATTTTCTATCGTTTGAAAAGGAATAAGGAAAAAATTTATTTCGGCCTAAAATCTTACATAACGTATTTTAATTCTTTTATGACCTTGAAATTATACCCTTGGAAAATGTGGATTTTTTCTTTAAATTATTTTTTTTATTTGTCACATTCAAACCGCCACCAAAAAAGAAAAAAAAAAAAGATGGAGTCATTCTTATAGAAATCAAAAAATTTTTTTCGTTAATTTGAAATTTAACAAAATCTAGGAAATAATATTAAAATTTTAATAAATATAACTGACGCTCTCACCTGCTCTCAATTCGTAGCAGACGAAAAATTTTAATTTGTTCTTTTATTCGAATCGAGTCGTGTTCAGGAAGCGCATCATTAATTAATTAAATATAAAAAAAAAAATAAGAATTTAATTTTTTTAAAAAAACCGTTATTTTTTTCTTCATTCCTTTTCCGGTCAGTTTATTTCAAACGTAATATAAAATGCTCTTATGCCTTTTTTTTTTTTTTACGGGAAAGGGAGGGGGCGCTAAAATAATGACGCTTTTTCCTTTTTGTAAATCAATTCGACAACAAAGGAATTTCCTTTGTTTCATTCGGTTTTTTTTGTTCCTTTGATAAAAAAAAAAAAAAAAAAAAAAAAATTCTTTTTTCTTCTTACTTTCATTCTTTTTCTCGTTTTTATGATTTTATTTTATTTTTTTTGATTTTTTTGTTTTTTTGGTTATTATTATTATTATTATTTTATTTGAACCACTTATGAATACATAACAAATTAAAAAAATAAATAAATGATAATAGTAGAAAAAAAAAAAAAAAAAAAATTAGTGGATATGGACAATGGCTGTCGTTATACAAGGAAATCTTCAGTATTCAAATTATGTTAATGGGTACGCATTGTTTTTTTATTAAGTGTTATTAAAATAATAATAATAATAATAATTTTAGTTATATTTTTAAATGAAAATTATAAATGGCTGTTGTTGTTGTTGTTATTTTTTCTCATTATTATTAGTATTATTACTATTATTGTATGCGAGAGTATTTAAGGGATTTTTGTTTAATAATAGGCGGATTTTTGCATAGGAGGGCGCCAGTGTCTAAGGGCCTAAAATGGCAATAAAGGGAAAGGAAAATCCTCTGCACACACACACACACACACCCCCTTCCGTCCCCCTACGACGACGAGATCCCACATAAATATTGATTTTTTGTGCCCAGAAAAAAAAAAAATTATATATATAAGTGTGTGTGTGTGTGTATTTTCATTTATCCCTTCTTTGACTGTGTATTTTTCTATATATAGATATTTTTAAAAAAAATTTTTATTTTTGTGATATTTTTTTTCCATAGGGTAGTCAGCCATTTTCTACCAACTTTTTTTTAAATTCGATTGGTGGATAATTGCAATCGAAAACCGCACAAACATTCATTCATTCATTCACTCACCCCGTTAATGATTGATTGAATCATCATCATTAATGTTGTGTGTGTGTGTGTGTTTGTTTGCATTACATGTAAAAAATTATTTAATGGGGGGGTTGAAAAAAATGACTCATTAAAAAAAAAAGTCGCTGCTTTTTTGTAATTATTGATTTTAGTTAAAAAGGGAAAAAAAAGGATTTTGTCGGTTAAAAAACCCTCACATCGTACGTTTAAGTAATTAGTTATTCAGCCTCAATGGACAATGGTTTATTTTACTAAAAGGAAAAAAAAAAAAAAAGGAAAAAAAAGAGAGAGAGTGGTTGATTATTTTTAGTTATCGTATGCGCAATGTTAAATGCGTAAAATTTTTATTAGAAAATTTATTATTAATATTTTAAATAATTATTTAAAAAGAGAGAGAGAGAGAGAGAAAATGTAGTAAACGTAGAACCTGGTAACGAGGTTTTCGATACGAAACCGGATGTGACGAAATTTAAAAACCTCGAACGAGGTACGACGAAGGAATTTCTTACATAAAAATTTTTGAGATTTTTTTTTTTTTCGAATAAGTTTTTGTTTTGTTTTGTATCGAGTTTGTTTTGTTTTGTTTGAACCAAAATAAACTTTTTCATCCCTTTAAAAAAAAAAAAAAAAACTTTAGGCATGTAAAAATAAATATTTAAGTTTAAATGAGAGAAAAAAAGATGTGAAGTAGTTAAAAAAAACTATTTTTAAATTTTTTTCTCCCTAACGGTTTTTTTTTTTTTTTTTTTTTTTTTTATACACACAGCAGACTAATTTAGATTTTTAAAAAATTTCTAGATTTTAAAATTTTTTTCAAAAGTTTTTGATTTTGTAACAGAAAACCAGAGAGAGAAAGAGAGAGAGGGAGAGAGACGTACTTACGTACTCTATCTATTCAATGTTTTAAATGTTTGAGTTATGAAAATCTTTTTCGGGGGGGGCGGTAAGGGGAGGGTACCATTGAGTACAGCAAAAGAAAATAAATGAATGATAAACTGTGGGAATATGAAACTTTATTTTTCTGTCAAAAAAAAAAAAAAAAAAATTATACCGATGTTGTAAGGTCTTTTTTTTAATTAAATTAAATTGTCTGTCGACAGCATATTAACAACAACAATTGTTAATCGATAAAATGTCATTGACAACGGGGAACCATTTCTATCACAAACAAAAACAAAATAATTTTCTTCCTTTTCCTTTTTTCTTTTTACTTAATTGTTTATAAATAATAATAAAAAAAAAAAAAAAAAAAAAAAAGTCATTTGGTGAAGGGAATGAAATGATTTTTTATGGGCTGATTCATTTTGCCCATTCGATTCTTTATTTTTTTTTTTTTTCATTCATTTAAAAGGATATCATCGCATTAGGCATAAAAGGAAATGAAATTTTATTTTAGTTCTCGGTGATGGTCAATGATCTTTGAGACATAAAATGTGCAAATATCAGTAATAAATGGTTGGAATTTAGATTTTTTTTTTTGTTTTGTTTTCGCACTGTTGTAGATTCTCGATTCCCCCGAGTCCCCCACAAAAAACAAAAAAAAGGGAAAAATGATAGAAATTTAAAGAGTGAATAAATACTCATTTTACTCCACTTACCCATTAACGAGTTATTAAAGGAAATGTAACGAACGTGATTTGAACCTTCTTTCGATTCGTTTTTTTTAAATGAAATTTTACAGTTTGGAAATGAGTATGGAAAATGTACAGAAGGGATCAAAAGGAAACCGGGAGATTTTACAAATGTTTCATGCATGTAACAAAAAAAAAAAAAATGACTTATCAAAAGCGTGCGATGTTATCAGCAACGATTCGAAACCAAAAGTTAGGAGAAAAAAAAGGAGAGAAGGTTTTGACCGCTGGGTTGATATAGGAAGTTAAGGTTCGTAAGCGCGGCGACACACGTGCCGGTGAATTTTTTACATGGAGAGAGGTTTTTTGTGCAGATATGCAATGACTTTTTCTCTAGGGATTCCATTTGCAAAAGGGTTAAAAAACAAGATTAATATCTTTATTTCCACCCCCCCATTCGTTTCTCATTTTAAATTCAACCCTATTTTTTCCTGTACAAAAAAAAAAAAAAACTGTAAAGTTTTCGTAGTGAGTCACCACCTGACTTGTGCGCATATTTTTTTGTTTTTTTTTACACATGTCCCTCTGTTTTTTTATTATTAACGATGTTCTAAATGAAATTTTTATGTTTTCATTTTTTTCATGAATGCTATTGTTTAATTCTCTCTCTCTCTCTCTCTCTCTCTCTCTCTCATCTTTTCATTGCTACGTCATAACATAAAGTAATATGAAATTAAATGTTGTCCGAATGTGAGTCAATGGGGGAGTATGCAAGATGGAGTAAGGGAAAGGAAACGTTTTTTTTTTTGGGGGGGTGGAGAGGGATTTTAAATTTTCTTAAATTAAATTTTTTCGCCGAGAGAAGAATTTTTTTTTTTTTTTCGTTAGAGGTGTGCGCATAAATTTGCTCAGTTCTAAAAAATAAATATGTCGCTTTACAAATGCCGTCTATTTCTGACACTGATGAATCGATTTTATGCTCTTAACAGTGGTAGAAAAAAAAAAAAAAAAAAAAAGTCCTGACGTGGAGTTACCATGACGACTTGCTTGTATCCGGTGGTATCTAAGGGTCGATATTTGACAATTTCTAGGGCACGTGCAGCTTTTTAAATGTAAAAAAAAGCATCTATAATTGAGCTTTTTAACTTTTATGTCTATTGGTATATATCGTCGACATTCGCTTTCGTGGATTGATGCGTGGCATGCGTTTACACACTTTTGATAAATTATCGACATCGAAAAAAAAAAAAAAAATTTGTTTTGTTTTTTAAGTCGAAAGTCGAAAATAATAATAATAATTTTCATCAAAGGTTTCTGGTTTTCTTTTATTTTTTGTAAATTTTTATCATTGAAAATCGACCGTCTACGTTATAAAAATCATTTTAAAATTGCATTGAAAACAAACAAAAAGAAAAACAATGAATGTTGCTTTCCGAAGCGATGATAGCGAAAAATCGTGTGCTAATTAACAAAAAGTTTTTTTTTTTTGAGCTTTTAAAAGCTCAAAATTATAAATATTTTAATAATTCATTCAAGTTTTTAAATTATTTTTCATTTTATTCTTATTCGAAAAGAAAAGAAAAGTCAAATCTTTTTGCACAAAAGTAATAAAAAGAAAAAGAAAAAGAAAAAAGAGCTCCAAAGTGCAAATAATATACGTACACTTACGCAAGTATCGAGCCGTTGCTTCATTGATTATTATAAGGGAAGCTCCACCCCGCATTTAATCCGCTTTTTTTTTTCGAAACCCCAGAGCAAGTTGAATTCCCTTCAAATATTCTACCCTTTCATTCTAGTCGTCGTCGTCGTCGTTCTCTATGTTCTCTATCACTTATTATCTTCGCCATTGGTATGCTTTCACCCCCGCAAAATTTTAATTTTTTTTTTTTTTTTTAAATTGAGGAATCGATTCTACCACGTGCAGAGCGATAAAATCGCAAAAAAAAAAATTATAAAAAATATATTTTGCTATTATTATAATAATGAATGGGTACGAACTGAAACTTGGAGAAAAAAAAAAATCGGAAAAACAGGAAATGGAAAACATAAAATAGGAAAAAAAGAAAAATGGAGGGTGATTAATTATTTAAACAATCGTCCTCCTTTTTTATGCGTGTGTCTCCCTCAAAAAAAAAACGATATTTCGCGTGAGTGCGTTTGAATTTCAATCTCACACATTATTTTTTTGAATGTTGGAAATTTTTGATTATTTTTTAGATTTGTAAAAATGATGCAAAATGGAATGGACAGCGTACCACAACAAAATGGAGCACTCCATACCAATTCTTCGTCGTCGACCAACTCACACAATTCATCATCTCAGACGACGGCTCCAGAGGAGAGTAAAACGAATCTTATTGTCAACTATCTCCCGCAGACGATGACGCAGGAGGAGATTCGTTCATTATTTTCATCAATTGGGGAAGTCGAAAGTTGTAAATTAATCAGGGATAAAGTGACAGGTAAGGGAACGTGATATTTCTTTTTTTGAATTTTTTTAGAAAGGAGAAGAGCGAAAAAAAAAATTGATTTTTCATTTTAAAATTTTAAATTTTTTATTTATGAAATCGCCAATTTAATTTTTTGTTTTTTTTTTTTTTTTTAAAACATTGGACTCATTTCAAAATTTGTTTATAAATTACAAACGAACTCCTACAGTAATTCATTTTTTTTTTCTCTCTTTGTAAAACATCCTCATCCGTCATTAATTTATATAAAAAAACAAAAAAAAACAAAAAAACAAAAATTTTAAACAATCTCTCATGTCTTTTTTTTTTTTTTTTTGTTATGAGGCTAATACTCCATTTTTGTTTTCCATTGTTTTTTTTTTTTTTTTTTTTTTTTTTAATTAAAAATTTGGGACCCTCAAAAGTCAATTCGATTGATATTAGTGTAGGACGTAGAAGCAGAAGAAGGAGCAGCAGGAGCCGACAGCGAAATGACCGATTTATTCTCATCACTTTTCATAAATTTTAATAAATTTTTAAAAACTTTTTAAGTAAGGAAAATGGTTTGGAAAAAAAAAATAAGGCCGGTCTGACTTTTCTTCTATTCTTTCGTATCGAAATGGGGGGAGGTGGGCGGGAGAGGGGGAGGATAAATAGAATTTTATTCGTTTGAAATTTTTTTTAAAACTCTTACTTTACCGCAAAAAATTTGTTGCATGGATCGGGGAAAATTAAAAAAATTGAAAATTAATAATTTTCGTAAAGGGGGATCCCCGAGTTTTAATTTTTTTTATTATTATTTTATTTAGGTCAGTAAAACGCGTGGTTAGTAAAAAAAAAAAAAAAAAAAACAAAAAAAAAATTTTCCGATATTTTGTTTGTTAGAGAATTAAAATTGTGACAATGATACGTGGATCGAAAAAAAAATTTTTTTTTAACCTCTTTTCCCTTTTTTTTGTTTTTTAGGTCAGAGTCTTGGTTACGGGTTTGTTAACTATCAGAGACCAGAAGATGCTGAAAAAGCCATAAACACTCTTAACGGCCTTCGATTGCAAAATAAAACGATCAAAGTAAGCGAACCTATTTTTCTTTGTTTCACTCTCTTTATTATTATTATTATTATTATTATTAATTTGATTGTTGTTGTTTTTGTTGTTTTTCAGGTGTCGTTCGCCAGACCCAGCAGCGAATCCATCAAGGGAGCCAATTTATACGTAAGCGGACTTCCGAAAAACATGACCCAACAAGATTTGGAAAGTTTGTTCAGCCCGTATGGAAGAATAATAACATCCCGTATTCTATGCGATAACATCACAGGTATGGATGTTATAGGTATGGATGACTTTAAATTTTTTTTATTTAATTTAATTTAATTTAATTTTTTTAATTTCAATTTTTTATTTATTTATTTTCATTTTATTTTCATTTCATTTTATTTTCATTTCATTTTATTTTTATTTATTTACTTATTTTCATTTATTTATTTATTTTTTATTTTATTTTATTTATTTATTTTTTTTTTGAATTATCGGTTAATAATTTTTATTTTTATTTATTATTATTATTTTTTTATTTCACAACAGTAGTAAATTTTTTTTTTTTTAATATTTTTTTTTATTTTTTTATTTTTTACACTGTTATTATTATTATTATTACCATTATCATTATCATTATCAGACTGATTTTAGTTGATGCGTTTTTTATTTTATTTGTGAGTTGATTTTTTATTTTAAATTAATTTCCTTTATTTTTATTATTATTATTTGTTTTTTTCGGGCTATAATTTTGCCATTTTTTTTAAAAAGAATATGACGATTTTAAATTACGATAATTAAATTATAATTTATTTTTTAAATTTATTTGTCCAAAAAAAATTCGAAACCCGACAATTAAACCCAGAATATTATTATTATTATTTTACTTTGTAAACAAAAAACAAAAAGATTTTTTTTTTTGCTTTTAATTTATTTTTATTATTATTATTTATTTATTTCTGATTAGTAGATTTATATTTTCTTTTTTTTTTTTTTGTTTTTTATATTGTGTGAGTGGAAAAATTAAAAAAAAATTATTTTTTTTTTCTATACAATACTATTAAAATGATATATTTATAAATAAATTTGAAAAAAAAAATGCTGAAAAGTTTTCCTTTTGCCCTATGATGAGTACCATACATGAGTATCATTATCAGTACTCAGTGAAAATTTAGTAAAATTTGTTTATAAATTCGTTCAAGTTTTCGTTAATAACGTGTAATTATTTTTAAATGCGAACAATTTTCAGCATTTTTTTTTTTTTTTTTTTAAATAAAATAAAATATTGTTATGTAAATGAATAGAAAAGACTTAAAAGTTAAAATTTAAATAGAAAAAGTTGCAATCAACTCACCATTAATGAAAATTAACTCATGCACACACATATACATAATATAATGCGAATTATATGTGTGTGTGTGTGTGTGCGTGTGAGTGCCATAATAATTTATTAACCATGCTCTTTGGCTTTATTTTCTTTTTTGTAATCAAAAAATTATGTAATTAAAATGATTTTCACACGCCAATCAGCTTTTATAAGAATATAACAAGAATGAAAAAAGACGCATTAACTAAAATTAATAATAGAGATTATCGTTATTATTATTATTATTTTTATTATGTACACATACGCACACATATATATTTACATATATATGTGTGTGTGTATGTGTATATTTAAATATTTATGTATATATATATTTGTGTGTTTTATATAAATTTTATTTTTAAGTACATTTTTACATGCCCTCAAATCCGATCGTTAATGTCAGGGATCGATTTCATACATTCGAGGTTAGGTGGATAAAGATGCGATGAATTCGATGAAACCGGAAGTTAATGAAAAATGCGACGGTCTGATAAAAATTTTACAGAGAGAGAGAAAAGAAAAATAGAAAAAATAGAAAAAAATTTTTTTTTTAGGGGAATTTGTGCCAAAGGTATTGGTTAAGATGTTTTTAACGTGATAATTTTCATCAAATGAGTAGTTATGGTGGTTCGGTGGGGATAATGAAATATTTGATTAAAAACCCTGGGTCCGCGCGGGGGCATCTTTCACAAGATCCTGATTATTTTGAATAGGTCTTTCCAAAGGTGTAGGATTCATCCGGTTCGATCAAAGAATGGAAGCTGAGAGAGCCATATCCGAGTTGAACGGTTCAATTCCGAAAAATTCAACGGATCCGATCACGGTCAAATTCGCAAACAATCCGAGCAACAACAACAAAGCAATACCACCACTGGCAGCATATTTGGCACCACAGGCAGCGCGACGATTCGCCGGTCCAATCCACCATCCCACCGGCAGATTCCGGTAATTAAAAAAATTAAAATTTTTGTCACACAAAATGAACGAGCAAAAAAAAAAAAAAAAAAAAAAAACAACCGAAAAATTGTATAATTTTTTTTCAGGTATTCTCCGCTTGCGGGTGATTTACTGGCCAACTCAATGTTACCGGGTAATGCAATGAACGGCTCCGGGTGGTGTATATTCGTTTACAATCTCGCACCGGAAACGGAAGAAAACGTTTTATGGCAACTATTCGGACCGTTTGGAGCTGTTCAGAGTGTTAAAGTCATTCGGGATCTTCAAACGAATAAATGTAAAGGTTTCGGATTCGTCACGATGACGAATTACGACGAAGCCGTGGTTGCAATACAGTCTCTTAACGGTTACACGTTAGGCAATCGCGTTCTTCAGGTTTCTTTTAAAACAAACAAAACGAAAACTGCATAATTCCAAGCCGGCGTTAGCCCAAACGTTCACGCTGGGCTCGCTACCATTCCGGCAACGCCGTTTTCGATCTCGATTGACTTAACCAAATCCAGGAGCAATTGTCTCAATCTGGATAACATTTTGTTCAGTTTATAAGTTATTATTAAAATTATTTGATGAACAGATCAATTTTTTTTAAAAAAAAAGGTGTAAATAGTGATTTGAAGAAGAAAAAGAAGAAGAAAATTTTTTTTAATTTTTTTTTGGTGGGGATCATAGAATGATGTCGCTGAGTTAAAAAGTATCGTCTTCCTCCAATAATTATTCTCTGCGATCGAAAACAAACATCGTCTACCGTCGTCGTCGTCGTCGTCGTCGTCGTCAACGTCAAGTCGCCAACATGAAAAAAATGAAAATTAAGGACACAAGGAAAGTCAAGAAAGAAGAAGGAATTGGAATAAATAATAACCGAATAACGAGGAGTTAGTAGAGTAGTAGATTCGTCATTTCCAGCTGTTGGGAAATTTTTAATAATTTGTCTGTAAAAAAAAAAAAAAATTAATTTAAATGAAATTATTTAGATGATTTTAATAACGGATTTTTAGAAAACAAAAAAAATTTTCTTTTAGTACGGAGAAAAAAAAAAAAAAAGACAAACCGTTGACATTATTATTATTATTATTAATATTCGGTTGAAAAGCTTTAATTTTAAATTGTATATATTTGAAATTCATTTTTTTGTCTCGTAAAAAATCAATTATTCGGTTAATTTTTTTTTTTTTTTTCAAATAACCCAGCAGCCATTTTGGATGGAGTTCATAGTGATCATAGCCTCTCTGTTTGTGTAACTTTTCATTCCGTTTGACATTCACCACCACCACCGCCATCTTGGTTTATTTTTTCTTTTTTTTTTCTTTTTCGAATTGATTTTCCATATGTTAAACATTAAATGAACGGATGGATCGACCATTTTTTTTTTCTTGTTTTTCTCGTTATTTTTAAATGTTAAAAAATTTTTTTTTTACCTGCACCGCCGCCGATCCTTTTTCCTATTCCCATCGATCCCAATTTTTCTCAAAATGGGAAATTTTTCTTTCCTTTTTATAAAACTCGTACGATATTTAATGACATAGTCATCTAAATATTTTCTCAAATTTTTTTTTTTTACAATGTTCAAACGTGCAAAAAAAATGTTCAGAAGAGTTTCACACGTCATAATGAAAAATCTTTTCCAAAGGTTGTATTCTTTTCTTTTTCTTAAATTCCGTTCTTTTCTTTTCTTAAATTATTTACATGATGCTGTGCGATACTGTCGATTTTCTTACATTTATTACCCCCGCCCCCCACCTGCCCCCACCATTAAATCCGAACCGAACGAGATGTATAACAAGACGTCTCTTTTACCGATACTTTTTTTTTTTTTTTTGCATACCTTAATTGATTCTAGTCAAATAAAAAAAAATAAATAAATAAATAAAAAAACAATTTATTATTATAATAATAATAATGATAATGATAATAATAATGAAAACAAAATAATGGTGATAATGGTCAACTTGAAGATTCGTTTTTTATTTAATTTTTCCAATTTTGTTTTCATTCGTTTTTTTTTTTTTTTTTGTTTTTCCAATTTTCTTTTTCGTTTTTTTGAGTTTAGAAAAACATAAAGAAAACAACACAACGAAAAACACGTTAAGTTTTCTTTTCATTTTTCCTTCTTTTCATTTTCAACAAGCAAAAATTTTCTTTTTTTTTTTTTTGTATTCTTACTTATTTTTTTCAAATATTGAATTATTTATCAGCAATTTGTTTTTTTTTTTCTTATTTTTTGTTAAGTTGGCAGAATCGTGTGTGGAAAAAGTTTAAATTTTTTAAAAATTCAATCGAAATGAAAAAGAAAAAAAAAAAAGAAAAATTCGTTATTTATTTAAACGCGAAATTACAATTTTTTCGTTATTCGCGTTGTTGACATTTACGAGATTAGTTTTTATTTCAATCTAACGAAAAATAAATAAATAATTGAATAAATAATCGATTTATCGATCGATAGATCGAATGCAAAGACGACAAATGACGCTAAAAAAAAAAAAAAATTGTTTTCTTTTTCCACACTGATTCTACCGCCGCCGCCGCCGCCATTTTTTTTTCTTTCTTATTTTAATATCGGACTAGTTGACCAAAATTTATAATTATTATTTATTTTTAACGGCTAGTCAAAATAAACTATTATTATTATTATTATGATTATTTACCGATGATTTATTTATGTACGATTTAAATTGATTTTTTTTAAATAAAAAAAATTATAATAATAATATTAGTAATAATAATAAAAAGAAAAAGAAGGAAAAGAAGAATGAGAATAGTAATGACGTTCGTTGTTATTATTATTAATATTATTATTGCTATTATTATTATTATTATTAAAAAAAAAATTAAGATTTATAAATAAATAAATGAAAGAAACAAAAAAAAAGTAAGAAAAATTAAAAAAGTAAAAAAAAAAAAAAAAAAGAAATTTATTAGATTTAGTAAGTTTAATACATATATATATATATATATATATTTATTTGTTGTACTTATTTCGATTTTCGATGTTCAGTTTAGATGATGCTATTAAACCCCTAGTCAACTTTTTCTTGCCCTTATTATTATTATATTTTTAATTAATTATGTTATATTATAATGATAATTATTATTATTAAAATTACTATTATGTTATTGTCATTATCATTATCGTTATTATCGTTAAATTTTTGTCGGACACGCCGATAAATATTTGGAAAAAAAGGGAAACGAAAATGGCGATGAAAACCCGACAAAATTTTTATTTAAAAATAAATAAATAAATAACGTAAATGTAATCACAATGATGATGATGATGATGATGATAATGATAAAATTTATGCCGGAATCAAATTCCGTTGATTATCTGCATAATAATATTATTATTATTTATAGTATATTTTTGCAATGGATTTTTGTATTTGTTTAATCAAATTGATTTTTTTTTTTTATGTTTTGTGCAATGAAGAGTAGTGGTTTTATTATTATTATTATTATTATTATTATTATTACTTATTTACTTATTTATTTACTTATCGTATATTTTCATTATTATTATTATTATTTAATTAATTAATTTGAAATTCTGGCATAATGTCATTCATTCATTACGGATTTTTCTTTTCTTTTCTTTTTTGTTCGTCTAGTTTTCCTTTTGTTTTCATTTTGTTTTTTTTTTCTTTTTATTATTATTATTATTAATAATATTATTATTATTAATTAAAAACTAATCAATATTTATTCGAGAAGAGTTTTCAAATGGTATTATTACACACACAAAAAAAAAAGTTTAAATTTTAATTAATATAATTTAATTATTAAACTTCTTAATAATTACTTTCAGTTTCATTAGAAAACTTTTCTCGAAAAATATATATATATATGTATATATATATTAAAAAAGGGGGAAAAGAGGGGGGTGGGTAAGAAAATTAAAAATTTTATAAAACGGGGGGGAAAAAAATAGATAAATAATAATAATAATTTTACACTCGAATGAAGACATTCCATGTTACAAAAAAAAAAAATATATATATATATAAATAAATAAATAAATAAATTGTAATATAATACGAAAGGAAATTATTATTTGCCAATAATAATAATAATAATAATAAAAAGAAAAAATTCTCTTATAACATCACGTGACTGTCCAAAAACGGAAAAAAAAAGGAAAAAAGTAAGAAAAGAAAATAAAAAAAAACAACAGCGCGGGGAAAAGGATAATTTTTTTTTTTTTTCTTTTTACTTATTGTAATTTTCAAAAGCGCACTTATCAATTATTATTATTATTATTATTATTATTATTATTATTATTTTACAATTAAAAAAATATAATGCAATACTCATTTAGTTTTTTTTTTTTCATGATGACGTTATTAATGAAAAACGAAAAGTTAACTGCTATGATTTATTTATTTATATTAAGCTGGCACAAATTTTGTTTATTTCAATTAAATTAATTAAAAAAAAATTACATAAATTATTTGCTAACAAACAAACAAACAAACTTTTACTACTATTATTATTATTATCGTTTAAATGGTCCTGTTTTTTTTTTTTTGCATTTCTAAAATTATATTTTGATCGTGAGGATTATTTATTAAATTTTTTTTTTTGGGATCGGCAACATCCGGAAACGATGTAAATGCTCAAAAATAACAATTATTATTATTATTATTATTATTATTATTATTATTAATAATAATTTTCTATTATTATTAATCGTACGTGTGAAAATATTAAATTTCAAATTGAGATTTATCGAAAAAGCGAAGAGAGAGAGAGAGAAAGAGAGAGAGAAAGAAAAAAAAATTTTTTTTTTTTTTTAAATAAAATTATTAATTAATTAAATAAAACGCGGGTTTAATATATAAGTAAAAATATATTTAAGATTACGAGTAAATTTAAATAAAAAAAATAGAAAAAAAAGCAATTTTATTATTATTATTATTAACGATAATAATAATAATTATTATAAATAAATTAATAAATAAATAAAAAAAAGCTCAATCTTGCCGTTCAGTTGTTTTTTAGAATATTTTGATGATTTACTTCTTTCAATTTTATAAACGATGACAAAAAAAGGAGAGAAAATAATAATAATAATAATAATAGATAGATAGATAATGACGTCTGTAATGATAGTATAGTGAGTAAGTTTACATCTAAGAATAAATTTATTATTAATAATAATAATAATAATAATAATGTGTAAAATGAAAAAAAAAAAAAAAAATGTACCTGATTTATTATCAAAGTCTTAGAGTTTTTAATATATTTATATATATATTAAAAAAAAATAATAATAATAATAATAAAAATTTGTGTAAAAAATAAATAAATAAATTTTTATTTATAATAAAATTAATGTAATAACAATTAATAATAATAATAATAATAATAATAATGTGAAAATGAAAAGAAAGAAAAATTTAAACCGCCTACAAATAGTAGTTGAGTTGTAATAATAATAATAATAATAATAAAATACGATATTTAGTATTTTTTTTTTCGTATCGTTCCAACATCATTATAATAATAAATTACTTATTTATTTATTATTATTAATATCGTATTGTTAATAACAAATGAAATGTAAAAAAAAAAAAAAGAAAAAGGAAGTGAAATTAGTAAGAATTGTTTTATATGTAGTCAAATTCGTTCGTTCGAATGAATGAAAATTGTTTTGTTGATTACGTCATTAAAAGGAAAAAAAAAAATTAAAAATTTCAAAGGAATCTGTAATAATAATGATAATATTAAAGAAAAAGAAAAATTCTTTTGAAATTAACTAATAACGGGCCGGGTATTTTGTCTATTTTATTATTATTATTATTTTTTTTTTTTTCAAATACAATTTCCATTACCTTTTTTAAGGAAAAGAGTGAGAGAGAAAGATAATCACGTGTTTCATTTAATATGTCTTGATTTTTTTTTTTACGGGTGCATACACACGTGCACGCGTGCGAATAAAAAAAAAAGAAATACGATTTGAATTTTGAGTTTATTACCTATCTTATTTATTTATGTATCAATTATTATTATTATTATTATTATTATTATTATTACTATTGCTTTATCATTTATAAACGCGATTTAATCAAATTTGTTTTGTTCTTTTTTTGTATGTTTAGTTTTGTTCGTTGTTTTGTGTGCTTTAATATGTTGTGTTCTTTTTTTTTCCTTTTTTTCGCTCGTCACGTTTATACGTTAGTATACACGTATATATACACGTGCATATTTTTTATTTATGTTAAAAACAAATCAAACAGAGCATTAAATTAATTGATGATAACACGTACATGTTATTATATGTATGTATATATATATGCAATTTGTATTGAAAAATGTGCAATTTTAATTTACGATGATTACTTAAATGCGGGAATAATAATAATAATAATAATAATAATAATAATAATAATAGAAATAAATAGTGAAGTATGGGGATATTTGCGTGGAAATGTTATGTGCAATAATAATAATAATATTTACAACAACAACAACAACGTCAACAACATCAAAAGTAATGCATTCCTTTTTGCTAAGTTTAAAGTATTTTTAGTAAACATAAAAATACAATAATAATAATAATAATAATAATATAAGTTTTGAAAATGTGATATATTATTATTATTATTATCATCATTACTTTTAACGTTTAAAATGCTATGATTTAAAAAAAAAAATCCAATTCTGTATTACAACAAACGGATGATGGATGAATTTCTATCAAATTTTCTTTTTTTTTTCTATGTATTTCCATCTTCGCTATTATATTAATAATTAATAATAATAATAATACTGAATAATGAAAATTATTTATTTATTAATTTAATTTTAATAATGTTAAATTTACCAACGTCGTTTTGAAAAATTCCAGTTTTTTTTATATTTTTTATGAAAGAAAAACTGGAGGGAGAGAAAAAAAAAAAATTAAAAACTGGAGGAAAAAACTAACACACACACACACATATATATATAAATTAATAGATAAATAAATAAATAAACTATTTTTTGAACACGCATATTTATATATATATATATATATATATATACATAAGAAATTTAAATTTGGTTAAATAATAAAAAACAATTTGTTGTCGTTTGATATTTGATTGTAATAATGTTATATAATTATTAATTTGTGAATTAATTTCGTTTAAACGAAAATTAATAATAATTTATGTGGTTTCGAAAATGATGGTATTATCGATAATAATAATAATATGGTGATAATAATAATAATAATAATAAAAACAACATGAACAAACGCGAGTTGATTTTTAAAAAAAAATTGAAAATTTAT